>NC_079147.1:197668949-197908178 GCF_945859685.1 Eupeodes corollae | reverse complement strand
ATGGTAGAATTACTAATGGTCAAGCAGTGACCCTTTAATCCAAAGGTTTCACTGTGGTTAATGAGTACTCTTTTGAAATTCAGGTCTACTTGTTGGTTTCCACTTATTGTAGCTCTTGTAAGGATTAAGTTGTACTCGGTTGTCCTCATTTTTGGCATTGAAAGGACGTACAATAGCATCGTATTGTTGGTAAAAACTGACGGTTTGCCATACTCAATAGCTTGAATTTCATTTTCATACGGCAGCGTTTCCATTTCATTTATGATCCTGTTTATTTCCTCTTTATCCAACAGATTTGTATTGATTATTCCGTTTCTTGCCATTTGACATGCCCGGATGATCTCATTAACTTCATCCTTCACTATAAGAATTTGGTGGAGAATGTCTTGCTCAATCCTTTCCACGTCTGTTTTTTCAATTTGATTGTTGAACTTGCTAATAACCCAATTCATTTTGTCGGTGATGTTTCGAGTAACGCCAATTAAAGCTTCGTTCACTTTATACTGATGATTATTGTTTTCTACTATTTGTTGTTCGCTTTGAAGGATCTTATTCCAATCCCCAGCGTCGGGATTCCCAGCTACCCATTTCCAGGCTGAACCAATCCAATCAATGGATCTTGTCCTTCTATGTGCACTGCTTCTAAGGAGGATTAAACGATCGCTTATTTGATGTAGATGGAAATGGAAGACAGATTTCCTTTCGTCTTCTTTTATGTTTTCGTTTACAGCTTTAGTTATATCTTTCAGCAGACTTTCGAACTTCATCAAATCAATGACATGAACCAATTTGAAGTATCCGTCAATAATGCGGCCGTGTCCATCTTTAATTGACACGATTGGTGCTTCGTAGTTAAAAATTTGAAAACCTTGGGCAGCAGCCAAGAGAAAAAACCTGTGGGATAGGTTAGTTCACTTTAAAGTATTAAGGTCAAAGGTATGTTAAAAAGGTAAAAGCATTATATGAACGTGATGCAAGAATGGAATTCCATTGAATAAAACAAGGAACATAAGTTAAGTTTTAAATGTTAAGTAAGTGTATTATAAAATGTTTTATTAGGTTTCTTAATTTTTTTTATTTTAACAAATTGAAT
Organism: Eupeodes corollae; assembly: GCF_945859685.1. Lineage (NCBI taxonomy): Eukaryota > Metazoa > Arthropoda > Insecta > Diptera > Syrphidae > Eupeodes > Eupeodes corollae. Next base: position 197,907,085 of record NC_079147.1, on the reverse strand, counting down.
TATAACTACAATGTAAAACGTTAAATTCATTAAACCAAGGTCATTTTAGTTTGTTATTTAATTTTTTAAAAATTATAAGGAGGTTAGTTTTCTTAAACTAAGGCTTAAATATAAAAATTCTAAATTGAGCGTGTGTGCTGTATTTGTGCGTGTGCCGTGCATATTCTTCCTTTTTTTTTTTTTTTTTTTTTTTTTTTTTTTTAAATTTATTTTCTATGAATGTTTTTTATATGGGCCTTATGAACTTTGCGCCCCGTTGATGTTACAACTGTTACTTTATTATCTTTTTCGACAAATTCTTTTCGGAATAACGGTTTACTTTTTCCCTGAATTTTTTTAAAAGGCTGTATAAATGACTTCACCTTTTTTATATTTTTTTGGTGAAGATCGTTTAGCATTGCGGAGCTTATTATTCGCTTTTTGTTTCTTTTCTATTTCACCCCTTAATTCATGATTAACCTTTGTACGAAAGTTAGCTAACCCTTGGTAGTTTATCCTGGAACTTCTATTAAAAAAAATATCAGACGGTTTCTTTTTAGTAACTGAATGAACAGTATTGTTATACCTATCTACCGCTATGTTTAATAATTCTTTCGTTTTCAAGTCCTTATATTCTGCCTTTAAGCATCGAAAAATCTCTTGGACTGTTGAATGTAGTCGTTCTACCTGACCATTTACTTCACTACGATGTACCGGAGTTTTGTAAAGCTCTATACCTAGCATTTTGATGAAATTCAAAATTATTGGACTAAGAAAGCTTCGCTCATTATCTGTTACGAGCATTCTTGGCACAGTAAAGTAATGTAAAATTTTTATTATTTTATTTCTCAGGTAGAGTGAAGATTTATTTTTTATGTGAAATAGCTTGGCAAATTTTGAAAACTTGTCAATGCAGCTGATATACTTTTCGTTTTGTAACTCCATTATGTCCATATGGAGTATTTCGCATGGATATGATGGTATTGGAGTAGGGCGAAACTCGGGACGCATAGGGTGTCTGTCATACTTGTTAGCCATACAAACATCGCAGGATTTTGTATAGCGAGTTATAAGGCTGTTCATTTTAGGAAAATAATACTTTTCCAATAACTGCTCCTTATTTTCCCTCGCATTCCGATGAGCCCGCCTGTGTTCTGTGCTGATGAGATGCCATATTCTTTCCTCTTCCCTTACGTCCTCTACCAATCTCTGGGTAAGCCTGATTTTGTAGTTTGCAAACGTTTCCAGATAAACTTTCTGCAGTAATTCCATGCAGAGCTCTGGAATTTTAATGCCATTTATGATATTTGGCTGCAATTTGGCTTTGAGTATGGATGTTAAGGCATCTTTGTCTTAATATTCTACTGAAACATAGTGTCTCGAATAACCAGGATGTGGTTCTTCAAAAGCTTCAACGCCCTTTGCCACATTGATTATTAATTGATTCCGGAACACGTTCAATGGAACCTCAACATGAGGAATGAGATCAGAGGAGTCTTGGTTAGCACTGTGAATCGTTTCATCGGCAGTGTTTGTTGACCCATTGCTTTCGCTTGCAGTTTCCGTTAAGGAATCTGACTGTACTGGATTAATTGCAGTGTCAGTTGAGGAATTACTGGCCGTCTCGGTTGTTGACCCAAAGTGCGCAGTTCTTGAGCCTTGCGCCGTCTCAGCCTGTGCTGAACTAGGCAAGTGGTTAACCTGGGTCTTAAGTCTAGAAAGAGCATCAGCTACCGAGTTTGATTTACCAGGTTTGTAAACCAACTCGTAGTTGTACTCTTCAATGCGAGACTTCCACCTTTTCAATTTTGCATTGAAGTTTCTGTTCCCCATAGTGTAAGTCAATGGCTGATGATCCGTATGGATGCGGATCTTTTTTGCTCCATATACATATGAACGCAGATTATCGAGTGCCCAGACTATTGCCAACATCTCTTTTTCATTTGTTGCATAGCCTTCTTCTGTCTCGTTAAGGGACCTTGAGATAAATGCGATTGGCTTATCTTGTCCTGATATATCTTGGGACAAAACAGCTCCAATGGCATAGTCAGAAGCATCGGTTGTCAAGTTAAATGTCTTTTTGAAATCTGGGAAAGCCAGAACCTCTGATGATGTTAACAAAGTCTTTAGATCATCAAAAGCCTGCATAGCTTTTTCATCCAATTCAATCGGTACACGTCTGGATTGATTTGCCTTAATTTGAGCATTCTCTCCCCTTGTTAGATTAGTAAGGGGCTTTGCAATCTTGGCATAATCACGGATAAACTTCCTGTAATAGGACGTTAGCCCCAGGAAGCTCTTTAATTCCTTAAGGTTCTGTGGTGGTGACAACTTTTGGATAGCTTCAACCTTTTTCGGATTCGTCCGAATGCCGTCGGGGGTGATGACATACCCTAGAAATTCAACCTCAGTTTTCAAAAAGTGAGTCTTTTCTAGATTAACTTTGAGATTCACTTCTTGCAGCCTATGCAGGATAATTTCTATATTTTTCAAGGTTTCATCTACATCCTTCCCAAAGATGACAATGTCATCAATGTATACGTAGCATATCTTCCCTATGTATTCTTTTAGTACATCATCTATCATTCTTTGGAAGATAGCTGGTGCATTCTTTAGGCCAAATGGAAGCCTAAGCCATTCATACTTTCCATTTAAGGTTGAAAAAGCAGTCTTGGGTATATCGGATTCCCTCATTGGGATCTGATGGAAGCCAGATGTTAAATCCAATGTTGTGAAGTACTTGGCCTCCCCCAAACTGGCAAGCGTCGAATTTATATCCGGAATAGGATATGCGTCTGGAATGGTAACAGCATTCAATCGCTTGTAATCTATTACCATTCGATATTGAAGTTCCCCGTTGGGTTTGGGTTTTTTTGACACCACCCAAATTGGAGAATTATAAGGGCTCTTGGAAGGACGAATGATGCCTTCTGCTAGGAGTGCCTTTATTTCTTCCTCTACTACCTCTCTCATACAGGTGGGATACGGGTAGCTTTTACCATAAATGGGTTGTTCAGTGTTGGTTCTGATTTCAGCTCTAACAGAAGTCTTTATTACTTCATTAGAGCTTAGTGGACCAAAAACCACACTGTATTTTTTTATTAAGTTAGTAAGTTTAGATTTAACGTCTTTGGGAAGACTTTCATCTAAAAGGGTATTAATCTCTTGCGATATTTTATCTTTAAGGGGAAGTTTAATGTTTTTTGATAATGACAGAATATTTTCCTTTCTATCAATTATCGCCTCAAGTTCTTTCAATGAGTCGTCCCCGATTATACCATCGAATGTCTTTAAGCCAGGAAGAACGTAAAACGTTAATAAGGTTCTATTTCCATGCTTTTCAAAAAATCTTCCTGTTACCTTTTCAGTAATATTAATATTACCTGCCGCTGAGTTAACAATGAAGTGTTGAGCTAATTTGGTGGTTTTTTGCGGCACATGTGGGGCAATAAAGTTTTTGTTCGCCCCCGTGTCTACGAGGAAGCTCAACACAGTTTTATCTTTAGTTATATATTCTATGTAAGGAACGCTGGATAGGCGTCCTTCATAAAATTCATTTCGTCTTCGTAATTTTCTTCCACCTCCCTAGAATATTCTTCAGGAGCAACTTCTGGTGTTAAGTTGTACAGTCGCTGCTGTTTCTGAGGGAAGTTTTCTGAACGCGCCTTCCTTTTGAAGGGATTTAACTGTGGTCTATTCATGTAATTTACGTTCTTGGTCTGCACTGATGGATCTACTTCCATTTTCTCGTGAGGCTTAGGGGCACTTGGTCTCGGAGGCGGATTGTTCCCTTGAGTCTTTTTGTATTGTTCTCTATTAAAAGTTCTAGGAGAATACTGTGCTTGAGGAAAAGAAGGATAACTTTCTCTCCTTGAAAAATGATTTAATGGGGTCATGTAACTGTGGGGTCCAACATGGAGAGAATAATTACGATAGTTGAGGTTTTGAATTTCGAGACATGCGGTATACGCCTCTGGTAATGTTTTAGGTCTTTGTATCATAATCATTTTTGAGATTTCACCATTTAAGCCTCGGATAAAAACATCGAGGGCCCTGTTACGATAGGTCTCAACTAAGGCGTTGACGGTTTCTTGACTGCGAGATTCCGTCTTAATCTTGTTTATCATCAGGGATAATTGGTGATTCACCGATGCATAGAATTCATCAAGCTTGCTAGATTTCTGAGTAAGCTGGTTGAGCTGGTGCTCCAACGTTCTCATATCCCGCTTATCAGCATAGTGGAGGGAAAGACATTGTTTTATGTCTATCCAGCTAGCATCAAATATATTATATGATACCAACGCAGCATCCGCTGGTCCTCTGACCTTGTTACGGATGTGCTGCAGAATTGCCCTATATAGAGGTTTTGTTTTAACAATATCATAATCCTTCAAGATTCCTTCGACGGCATGAATCCAAGACACGTATTGTGTTGGGTTACCGTCGAAGGTCTGAAGTTCCTTCACGCAGTCAGGCAATCTGTTTATCTGTTTTAACTCCTCTTCAGTCTGAGGAGGATTTAAAACCGATGGTTCATTGCTCGAAGCAGCAGTCACTTCTCGAGCTTCTTCTGCTGCCCGATTGTCCTCAATTGTTTTGAGACGACCCTCAAACAACTTTAATTGGGCCAAGACGGTGTTCATGGCACCAGAAAGTTCGGTTACGGATCTTGTTAGTTGATCCATGATCACAAATTAATATAAAAATGTTTTTTTCAAAAAAAAATAATAAAGGATAATCTTCTCACCTGAATATTTTAAATATCATATATATGTGTAATATTTTTTTTTTTTATTTTTTATTTTTTTATAGCACTGCACAACACAACACCCAGAACACTGTTTTTGCCTATATATATTTTTTTCTTAAATGAAAATTAAAAAAATGAAATTAAGTAATTTGATTTATCAATTTTTTTGTTTCACTTTTAATTTCTTAAATTTCTTAAATATATCTATTTTTAAATAACATCAACTAGTATACTTTTTTTTAAAAATATTTGTTTAATAATTAGTTTTTTTTGTTTATTTTTTAATGTAAAGGAATTTCCTTCAATTTATTTAATAAATGATTATATACATATATTTATATATATTTTTTTATTAATTTCAAGTGGAATTTTTCTTCACTTTTCACAATTTCTTTTTTTCTTTTTTTTTTTTTTTTTATTTAGTGGAATTTTTTCTTCACTTCCTTTTAATATAACAATTTCTTTTTTTTTTTCTTTTTTTTTTTTTTATTTAGTGGAATTTTTTCTTCACTTCCTTTTAATATAAATATGACTATATTTATATATATTTTTTTTTTTTATATTTTTTTAGAAGTGGAATTCACGAATTTTATTATTTATTTAAAGTGGAATTTTTTCTTCACTTTATTTTAATATACATAGATATGGTTACATTGGTTTTTTCTTTTTGATATTTCAAAGGTGAAATTTCCTTCACTTCTTTGTTTTCATTTAAGAATAAAATCACTCACAGCAGGGAGACCATTCTTAAGTTAATTATTCGCTTTGTTCTAGGATCTCACACCGTAGGTTGATTTGATACGTTGATTTTCTAAAAAGAAAACGAATTTGTAAGTTTTGATTCGAGAGCCGGCTCCGGAAGAGTCGTGTTTATCCCTTTTAGTCGCAAGCGTTTATTCTTGCAAGCGACCTACTCATGGCACGATCAACTTCACATTCAAATCCTTCCACCAGCGATGACTATCATGTTCCCATGGGTATGAAGTATTCGTTGCTGGAGAGTTTATAGGGACAACTGTGTTCCCATGGTAACAGTTGGTCCTCGCACTCAAATGAGTGTATAAACCTCCTGACCTGTATGAAAGATCACAGCGATTCGCTTAAAATGAAAGGATCTGAATTTTAAGCCGGTCCCTGCTCGGGCGCCAGTTATCGAGTCCTGCGAGAGGACATCTAAAAAAAACGCGAACGCCGCCCCCCGAAGGGCCGGCCTAACGGTTCGACTTACTAATTAAAACACTCAGATTAGATATATAAAATGATGATATATTTTCAGAACCTATTCTCTTCGTGGTCACAATTAGACTGGATACTTAAAACTAATTCCCTAACTTAGAAGCTATCCCACGATGATATGCTGTGTCAGCGACCTTCAATGTTCCGGTGCATTTACCTCAATGCACTGATATTTGATATTCGGCGATCGTGGGAATGGGCAGCAAGTTCTAACATGCTTTCCTACAGGTCAGCAAATTATGTGCATGCGCGTGGCAATGCATTAGCTGGGCGCATATTAATGCATTGTGATAACTTATGTCTCAATATTATTCAACAACTTTTTAGCCTTTGTTTTTAATTTTTCAAAATAAAAAGGAACGAATATTCTTAAAAAACCGTTTTCTCTTAAATTCCTTTTGTGTACCAACAATAAGAAAAATTGTTAAAATAAAATAAAACTTGAAACCAAACTTTTATGAAACTTCATTTTGTTTCATCTGACAGAACAAAATATAGAAAAATAAACTGCTTACAAGAAAAAAGGAGTTTGAGTGCATATTTTATGTACCCCTCTATACTTTACCACCGAAAGAGTTCAAGAATGAAAAAAACGCCTTAGACAAAAAAGAAATAAAACCACAATGTCAACATTATCACCACCACCAAAACGGTTCACTCTCTTTCCCTTCTTATCCTGACTTCCAAAAACTTTTCTCCTTAACTTAGGAGTTAAAAAAAAATAACCTGATTTCATGATTCACGACAAAACTTAATCCATCCTAAGGTAAAGGGCTAGAGTTATAAGTTTTATAAACCTTACTTGGTGTTCCTTTGCAGATGGCCCGATTCATGTGCTTTTTGAACTTCTTTCGGTGGTGTTGGGAGACGGCATCATTTTCATATTATGTTCCGTAGACTTTAAAAAAAAAACTTAAGCAGATTTGTGTTCTTTGTTTCTATTTTTAAAAATCATTTCTTTGTTAACATCATTTTTTTTTAACTTTTAAAATTTTTGTAAGCTTTAAAATTTAAAAAATATGAACAAGGACTTTTTGACGAATTTTATACATGAAGTTTTTTTCAATGCAAAACTTAAACAGTTGTATTTAGGATCCTTTGTCATGCTTTTAACTATTTTTTATTTCATGACATAAGATTATTCTATTTCTGCATTTGAATAATTTACAAAAAAATTTATCTGAAACACATAGAAGTTTATATCTCAAGATATCCAAGTAAAAAAAAAAACAATAATTCTGCGTTGAGTTTTCTTAGATTTTTATTTTTTTTACAAGAAAAAAGATTTTCTCAAAATTGTATAAGTTGTCAAAAAAGGTGAATTCTTCGTAATATCAAATTATAATTAGTGCTCAAGCTGAAAATATTTGTGTTTATTTTTTTTTGATTTATCAATAAATATTCAGTTTTTTCTTATTCAACCAAAAAGAGTGTTTCACTTTTTTATCTGTTATTAAAAAAAAATCTTAACACATCTTAACGTTAGTATCACTCTTTAAAGACCTTGAAATGTCGAGGTGAAGAGGTGTTCTTGAATGCTGACAAAACCACTTTGTAAGGTTTTAAATCTTTAATACTCTACATGTCTCATTCCGAGCGAATGGAAAACAGCATTTGTCCAGCCTTTTCGTGAAAACGCCAAATTCTCGTCACCCTTCAACTATCGTCCAATATCACTTACGTCCCTTCTTTCCAAGGTCATGTAAACGCTGATTAATTATCAGCTTGAGAAACATCTCAAAGTACGTAAGCTTCTTAATGACCGACAGTACGGCTTTCGTAGCAATATGTCCACTGGTGATCTCACGGTTTATCTCATCGACCAGTGCAACAAATCTTTACATCGTTATGGAGAAAATAAGATTGTTGCACTTTATATTTCAAAGGCGTTTGATAGAATTTTGATCAAAACTATCTTATCAAAAAAGCGTGCTTTTGGTCTTGATAAATCTCTTCTTATTTGGAAAAAAAACTACCTTTCGAACCGTTCAATACAGGTTTTTTTTGGATGGTTTTAAATCTGGAACTCATAACATGAATGCTGGTGTCCCTCAGGGCTCCGTTTTGTTTTCAACTCTCTCTTTCATAAACGATCTCTTCTATACCACTTCTAATTCATTAAATTGTTTCATTCATTACAGTATATTTAGCTTTTTATATTCGTTTCTAGATTTACATCATTGTTCTTCGACTGTGAAACTTTAACGACAGCTGTATATAGGGTCCATTGTAGTGATCAAATTCTGATCTCGACAGCATTGTGCAATGGGGAATAACGAACCGTTGTTTCCTTTCGTTAAAGCAGCCCCCGATGAAGCTTTCCAAGAGCGTCACTTGCATTGTGTGCTTCACAGATCACCTCTATGAAATATGAAATATTCGATATCGCCAAAAACGATTCTAGGTGCTTAGGATTTCTCCGACCGAACGTTGCAAGACATTTTTCGCCTTTTTTGATCTAGCTGTGATTTACAGAGCCTTCATTCGTCGAAAACTAAAACAAGTTTAAGCTTCAAAAATGATAGGCGGTAGAACGTTAATCGAAACATTTACATCTCTCCATATTCTTACAAACAATGTTTTGTTGAATTAGCCAATTGCATTCCCACACTAAAACAATATAGCCGTGATACTAGAACTTCCACGAAAGCTCATCAGTTTACCCTTGAGCTTAATTTCGGATCCAGTATTAAGTATAGAGATTCTTTTTAAGCCACTCATCTAGAATGTGGAATGCTTTACCGAACTCTGTTTTTTTCCACCCATTAGTCACAATTTTAAGACCAATGTGCATCGGTATCACCTCTTAAAACCTTCCCTATTTTCCTTACACTCTCATTGTGTTTAAACTTAAATATGTCAACGTAGTAACAATTTTATCTGCAGATATTATTTAGTAATTTAATTCTATTCACGGTTTGTCTTTCAAAGACATTTTCAGCATCTTTAGAATTAATTCGATTGGTTTGTTTCCAGCTTTACAGACCTTTCAAGCTAATCGTTGAGATTTAAATTTCTGAATAAATTTTGTTTTGTAATTTGTACAATCAAAATTTACATTATTGCCATTAATGTATGACATTTATTTGACCTTTAAATAATAATTAAAATTTCGTTAAATACAATTAATTTTTTTTTTATTTTTAAAGTTTGGTTAAATTTTGTTTTTGGTTATAATTGTACGCTATTATGTTAGCTTTGCACATTATTTTGATACGATTAATAAATAAAACGTTGGATAAGATATCTCCAACTTTTTATTTTATTCTTAAGAAAAACACATTATTTATGGTCTTAACATGAATAGTATAAGGCTTCCCAAAGCGTTTCTTCCCTTCAAAAATTGAGTGCATTACAAACAAAACTTTAAGGGTCTAAATAAACTAGAGAAATCTACTTTTTGAAGTAAAATTGCTTTGGATGCTCCATAATTGCGAATTTAAACACAAATTTCAAACATATGAATGAATTTCAAAAAACAAACATTTTTCTATCTCCAATTTTTAAGTTTTGACGACTCCAGAACAGTCAACTTTTATAGAATTTGTCTTCTATTATCATATTCAATCTACGAGTAAGTAGACTAAAAATGATAGTAAATTCCCGAAAATCGACTCAAAAGAAAGAAAATTCTTCATATTAAGTTTTGCTTTATTTTTACAGGAAAACAAGATGATATTTTATGCAATTTTCTTTATTTTGAAATTGGAAGTGTATAACTGGAACTTGTTATATTAATTTTTTTTTGTTAATAAGTTTTTAGTAGCTGCGAACAAATTTATAGACTAGAGATTCAAGTATATCACTAATTTATTCGAATGCCTTCTTGGCAGATAAAAAATAATACATTTTATACACAGAAAAAAAAAAAACTAACAGTTAAGGGCTCGTGCTGCTGCACAAAAGGAATAAAGAAATGAGGTAGAATCCTCGTACCGCATGAAATAGAAATAAAGCAGAAGACGCTGCAAACAGGTTTGACAGCAGGACCGTTTACACAGCTCGAAGAAACACCTAGTGAAAGAATTGGACGGTACAGCTTTTACAAGCATTAGCAAGGTCATCAGCGAACTGCTTTATCCGCTCATAAAAGAAGACTAGGCCACCAAAAGCTTTCCCCATGAGTGGAAGAAGGGAATTATCGTCAAGCTCCAAAAAAAAGGAGATCTTACAAAGTGCGAACACTGGAGTTCGATTTGCGTTCTACCTGTCGTTGCCAAAATAGTAGCAAAAATCATACTCGAACGCATCAGAGAACACCTTGAGGCCACATTCGATGCCGAACAAGCAGGACTCTGCTTTGGATCCTCCTGTACTGACCATATCAACACCTTGAGAATCATTATTATCGAGCACCACTAGACCTCCTGTTCATCGAATTCGAGAAGGATTTTAATAGCGTCAACAGAAAGTACATCTGGTCTGGCATTCCAGAAAAACTAATTGCTATTATAAAAGCAACATATGATTTATCAAAGTGTCACGTTCTGCACAATTGTAGATTTTCAGATGATGAATTTGTAGCGAAGTCAGGCAGGGCTGTATTCTGTCGCCAATACTGTTTTTTGCTGGTGATAAGCAATGTACTGCGCGCAGTTTTGTCATGTAGTGGAGGGATCAAGTGCACTTTGACATTCTATTTAAAGCACTTGTATTACGTGGACGATGTTTGCTTACTCCCTCGTAAGATGTTGAAGCTCCGACAAATGACAACAACTGTGGAGAGAGAAGCAAAAATCGTGGGGCTAAAAATTAATTCTGTCAAAACAAATATGTTCAGCCTCGGAACGCGACCATCCTCTCAAATAAATATTTCTTCACAACCGGTGGAGCAAGTGGAGAGCTTTTAGCACCTTCTTAGAATCGTCTCATTAAAGACGGAACTGAACAAGACGTCATCTGCCGCATCGACAAAGCAAAAGCAGCGTTTGGTATGTTTCCGAAATTTGGAGGAAGAACTCTATATGCTTAAGAACAACGCTGAAACTGCTTCGCACAAATGTCGAATCTGTAGTTCTTTATGGGTGCAGTACCTGGAAGTTTGAATCATTGAATGTGGGTAACATGATTTGCACCACCGACATTTGGTTTGTCTTATATGATATTGAAATTGCATCTTTCATTTCCTCTAATTTCGAGATCAATCTTAAGTAAATTTGTATTTATTAGAATTATTTACTTTCGATTCATTGAAAGTTTTCTTAATGGCCAGAATTGTGGTGCAGTAATTATTGTTCCTATTAAACAATGGAACACAAGAATATCTACATACAGAGTTTCAAAGATATCGTAGATGCTTGGGGGTATCTTACGTAGCTCCAATTTAGTTTTCTTAGCAGATGGGTCTTTAGAATTAAAAAAGAATTTATGGGATCGATCTTTTGTTTATCTGTAAAATTATTTAAAAGTTAGTTATGTTATGACTATGTTTTTCTTTTTCTTGTTTAACGAATTATTTTTAGACATCGGAGACTGACAGAGTCGACATTCAAATTCACAAATGATAATGTAGTTTTGTCAATAGACAATGCAGTTCATCCAGTAAATTTCATAATTAACAATACTATTCTGCTATTCACATGGATCGTATGTTCGATGCCCTTAACACTCTCTTTTCATTATAATAATATATCGGGTCAACTACATAATCGCAAAATATTTTGACATTCAACTTAACAGATGTTTATGGTAAAATCTTGGATAAACCGTTTTGATTCCATAACTTAATTAATTTTATAGTTTGTAAAATAAAATTTGGATATGCGAAGTACTAAATTCGTTTCTGCAATTGTATAAGCAGATAAATAAGGGATTTATAGAACCGAAAGTTTCGAAAAAATGTTAAATCAAATAAAAAAATAGTACGAAACTGCCGGATGAAATATAAGTTAAATAATTTTATTCAAAAACTTTGTTTTAAGGAAAAAAATTGTATTTAACTTGTTCTAACATCAAACCATTTAACAAGACAAATCAACAGTATTTAATTATAAGGAGTGGTACATTTGACGTGATATTTAGTGCGTTGGACTGTCATGCCATATGTTTTGGGTTCGATCCCTGCCTGTGCTATTGTAAAGTTTTTTTCACGGATATTGCCTCTTGCGAAGAATCGACAAATTCTCCAAGAATAATTCTTGTCATGAAAAGTGCTTTCTCAACTTAGCCGTTCGGATTCGGCTTAAAACTGTAGGTCCCCTCTTTTTATGACAACATCACTCGCACACAAGAATGGTTGAGAGTTGTAAGTCACTAGGCCCTAGTTAAAGGACTGTTTAACCACCTAAAACAAATGTCATTATGAGGATTTTAATTGTATAGAATGATTAACAGAATAAAAGAATTCCGCGCAGTATTATTGACTTAATTACAGATTCACTTCTAATATCGGCATGTGAAATATAAAAAAACCCGTTGTTGATGTACAGTAAGACAGAAAGCTTTGTGTTTGGCAGATATTTTCTGTTATCAATTACGTTCTTCCTTACCTTAGTTGTGTTGTTTGGTTCACATGGTGGATCATCCCAATCTTTGAGTTGAAAATCGCAACATTTTCATGTCGATTACAGAGTTCTAAGAATTTTACTCCCGGTGAGTAACTGAACCCATTGACCGTTCTCATTCGTTGGAAAACTTAATTATGGTATTCCCCGGGTGAATTACACTGTCGATTCTTAGCACTATAGCACTATCCTATCATTTCTGAGCTTGCCTATCGAACGCTGTCAGTTTCTGACATGCCCAAAGCATATACAACTTTCTAGATGCTCTTAAAGTGTTCTGAGTTGTCTCGAAACTGCGGCGAATGACGTTATAGTAATTATATAGAGTACGAACTTTCAACTTTTTTTCGTCGAATTCGATAGTAGCAAACTGTCACTTTAACTCATTTCTCTTTGTTAATCTTGCTGCCGTGTCAACTGCAATACAACTCAATCCAATTTCCATTGAACTTATCTAATTTAAAGCCGGTTGCAAACCAAACTTCCATGGAAAAGTATTTAACCTCATGGTCAAAAAAGGACGGTACTATGAAATAGTGTGAATTTTGTGTGCTCTAATATCTGCATTATCCTAAAATTAATTGAGGATAATGATGTCGCAATTCTTGCTGAATATTTTTGGTGTTTTTTTCTCTTTTAATTTTAATTTTTCCACATGGCTGATGGCTTATAGCTTGGTCATGGCTGAATGCGGTGCTTATAGAATACACTTTATGAATTGGTGTTGTTGTATAATATAATTATTCGGGGTGACTCTGCAGAATAATATAAAATGAGTAATGCATTATTAATTACAGTCATCTGCATTGGTTGTCTAATGATGTGCCATATAAGGCTATACAGAAATTTGACTCGTGTTAATTTTCAATTTAAATTTAGTTTGACATTTTAGAGTTCTCTGAATGAAGATAAAAATAGATTTTTTCAAATTCCTATCTATTTATTTTCTAACTTGAAACCAACAAAAAAAATACATGGATATAGAAACTAAAGTCACTTAAAGAAGAACGCGCCAAGTCAAGTAATATTATATCACTTTCGTTCGCAAGAGAACAAGAAGATACAACCAAGTGTTGCTCTGCAACCAGACGCGTCGTCGTAGCGTCGTTGTGTAAAAAGGATTTTATAAGATAAGTAAAAATAAAATCATAACAATCCCTATGGAATGAGATTTTCAATACATACGAGTGATATCCCTTTTAGGATATATTCTTGTGCAGATAAACTAGTTGAGCTTTTTTTTCGAAAGTAATCCTTGTTCAGAATCAGTGATGCGATAGTAGTTTTTAAAAAAATAAAAAATTGTGAATATACTGTGGCACGTTTCAAAAAACTGAAAATATAAAATTAATTTATATTTTTAACTGTATCTACGTGTGTTCAACACAAAAATAACCAACACATTTCAAATGCATTCTATTGATGTTAACTATTTTTATTTATGAAAAAATATATTGTAACAATAACAATCAAAGGAAATTTTATTTTTAGCGCAAACATTTTTATGTAAAATGTAAATAAATATTTGTTGTTTTTGTTTTAGCAAATAGATATTTATTTTAATTACCACACCAATAAACCAATTCAAAATAAATTGTAAAAAAAAACCTTTAAAATAATAATAGACAAATTTGCAGGTGGTGTTAGTTTATTTGTTTAAAAGAAAACAGAATATTTTTAACTGAAATGTGTGCTTGAAAAATATTACAACTGTTGGAATTTTTTTTAAATGAATTTCGTATCAGGTTTTTTTGAGTATCGATTTCTGTATATATACTCATGTTCTCTCAACCCTTTGCAGCCTATTATGGGTGGCCTGATTTTAACTAAAAATTGATTTGAAACCATAATTGAAATATGGAAATAGCGTGAGTGATCAAGTATTGCGCTAACTACTCCAAGTCAAGTTTAGGTCTACTGGAAAAATAATCTATCTCCTCAAAATTTAAACTAGTAAAGAGCTGTTTTTTATGTAAACGTCTGGGGTACGTTGAATTCGGTAATTTTGAATTAAAAGAAAAAGCTCACACAAATTGTTGAAGCTGGATAGACTTTGATGTGAATAAAAATACTAATGACACAGAACTTGAAGACTGAAGAGGCTTATACGACTCAATCAAAAATAGTTGACCAGCTTCGTATTTCTTTTATAAAATTGAAATATAAAACTTTTAATTTACATTAAGTAAAATAATTAATTTAAAAAAAATTACAAAGCAAGATAGATAGATAGATAGATACAGATTTTATTGAATTAAAGTCAAATTTACATTACAACCCAAAAATCTGCCGTTTGCCAGATTGACAACAAAACACAATGAATGTAAAAAACCCTCAATATGATTACTTTTCATCCCCACCAATCGAGAGGAATTTGATAAAAACCGAGATTGACGGATATTTGCAACGAATGGACGAGACAATCCAACGAACCATGGAAAGACCTATACCAAAATACAAGGACCGAGACACTACGAACTTATACCGTAACAGGACTACAGATGCACTGCACAGACACAAAATTAGACTTCTGATAAGGCTTAAACTTTTGCACCGGAGGTTTATTGACCCAAACAATCTGGAGGTTAGGACATTGAAGTCGTCGATAAAAAACTTAATCAAATTAATCAAAGAAAACTATCGATTAAACATTAATTTGTACTGGAACAAGAAAATTCGAGCCGTTAACTCTAGTGACCCGAGTATGTTTCTGCAAATTAACAAGATCTTTAGGAGGGATGATCAGAACGACCTTCCTTGTCTTAAGCTTCAGAGGACGACAGAGAACAGAGACGAACTTCTGACAGCAGGAATAGATCCAGGAGACACCGTCTTATACGATGACTTCTTTGTTATCAAAGATCCGCAGGAGAAAGCAGAGGCCGTGGGCAAGTGTACAAGGTGAATCCAAGCATTCGCCTAGCACCACTTCTACCTGCGTAACGACATAACGCAGTGGCGATCCAAGAATCTCGGTTTTACCAGCTTCAATGACGGAAACTTGACAAATGCCATCATCGAAGAGCAAATCAGCACTAATACCCTATAAGTCACGAAGATAGATCTCCAGCTCATCTTCGATTCATTAAAGAAAAAGAAGTCAACAGGGGTCGATGGTATATCCAATATTGTACTACGACATTTATTGCAAGAAGCTGTGGACATTTACACCACTCTGTTTAACAACGTTCTGAATAATGCATATTATCCGGTCCGTTGGAAAACCTCTTTGGTACATCCCCTCTCAAAAAGAGAAAGGACAACTCCAATCCGTATGGTTAGACAGTCTGTATCTAAAGTTAAATTGGCAATGTAACATCTACCAAAATCTTTGATATTAAAAATGGTCTTCAACAGGGAGCGGTTAACTCGCCGATCTTATTCAGCATCTACAATAGTGATCTGGTAGCAAGCCTGACTCAGGCAATAGTGTACGCCAACGGCCCCAAAAATTGAGGTTATCAAGACAGTTTTGCAGGGTGACTTCGCCAAGATTCAGCAATATTGCTTCGACTGGAAGTTGAAAATCAACTATCAGAAATACGAAACTATTCGGTTCAGGACTCCATTGTATGGAGCTTAAAGGGATACGAGAAAGAACTGGAAAAATCTAGTGATCGTTGGACCAAATCGACAGCCACTGGCGAATAAAAGTGTAGTAAAGTACCTTGGCATCTGGTTGGATCAGTACTTGTGTTTCGACAGACATAAGAGTGCTGCTCTAGCCAGAGCTAGCGGAGCCTTTGCCCTGACATAACGGTTGTTTTTTAGCAGCCGTCTTGACAGCAGAGTGAAGCTGATTTGCTACATGACCCTTATCCGGCCGATGATTTCCTATAGGTGCCCGGTATGATTCAACGTTGCCCCATATCAAATGGAAAAGATTCGTGTGTTTGAGAGACAATGTCTGCGACGTTGCCTTGGACTACACAGAACACCAGAGTCGGAGTACAGATATTACTATTCCAACCAGATTCTATACAACAGAGCCTACATTTCTCATCAACCTTTAAAATTACTTCATACAAGATGTTTTTAGCGGTTGTTAGACTTAGCAAAATCTTGCCACTCTCGATACCAACTGTTTGATCTTGTATGGATTTTATGGCCACTTTTTTCACGACCCATGAATCATTCATTTTAAAAACTTTAAGCGAGAATTCCGCTTGCAACTTCAATATTTAAAAAAAAGGAGAGAGGCCCGTTTTCAGCATTATTACGTAGTTTGGCGTATTTTTCGCAAATGAAATATTCCTTTTAAAGAGCGTTAGGAGTTTTTTAACCGAATTGTACTTTTTACATACCCATACCTGCGATCCATATAAAAGTATACTCTCAGTTACTGCTTCAAATACTTTTAACTTCAAATTATTCTTATTCGTGAATCATTGTTTCCAGATCATATTAATAGCAGTTTTCGCCTTAACCAATTTCTCCTGAAAGTGTTTATCCATCTTTAAATTATTTATAACCGTAATGCCAAGTTATTTATATTCAATTTTTTTTTGCGATTAAAGCTTCATTTTTCTTTTAGTGCATTACGTCCACCACCACTTTTAATAACCATATAACCTTGGATTTATCTTTATATATTAAATTCTATTGCTGACAATACTGGTATACCCTGTTAATCATGAGCTCCAGAGTTTCCGGTGAATGCGATAACATGACTATATCATCTGAGAATAAAAGTGCCTTTATCCGCATCCCTGCGCAATCCACTCCACCCGGTAGGTAGCCGAAGAGGTCATCTATGAATAATGCGAACAAGGTAGGGCTTAATGTACCACCTTGTCTCACTCCCGATGAGGTTTCAGATGCAAATCGAACTGCTTGTTTTTTCAGCGTATAACTTTGTTAAGTCATGCAAAGCTCTTTAAACTTTTTATTGGCCTCTATATAAAAACCCTTAAATAATCCCTGGTTGGAGTTACGGAAGATCCTCAACCACGCAAATGATGTTTTACGAGCTTTTAGACATTCTTCGTCAAACCAGGGTTCTTTTTTTGTATTTTCTTTCTTTTGTTTCAGTCCTTCTTGTGGGTATAAGGCTTTCACAATACGTTCTAAGAGAGAAAAGTCCTCAATTTGAAGTGTTTGGAGTTGCAAGCCTTGAAATTGTCGATAATCCTGAGCCTTAGCCTCTTTCCATTTCAGTTTGGGCAGCCGCATTAAAGGTCTTTCCTCATCATGCTTACTTTGAAGTTGTATTGTCACAACAAAAGGAAAGTGGTCTGAATATGATACTCAACTAATGTTAAAATCTTTCACCAACGGTTACGGAAAAAATTACATTTCATTTATCAATACAAAATATCTTATGGCATATAACGAAAAATAGGTACAGCCTTTGGCTGTATGACATAATACATCAGCCTCGGTCTTTGAGTTATCGAAACCATTCCAAACCGCTGATACATATTTTCAAGTACTCCCAAAGCTTTCCGACATACCTATCTACGTTACAAAGTTTGAAGAACAATACATTGCGATTCACTGTATCGAAAGCAGCTTTGAAGACAACAAAAAAGACGCACAGCTTCTTTTATTGTTCAATGTAGTTGTTCTTTATGTTTTGCAAAGCAAAAATGTTGTCGATAGTTGAGTAACCGCTCCTTAATCCTGCTTGAAATTCACTGAGCAACTTTTTTCTTTGTATCCACTGTGTCAAGCGGTCTTTAAGAAGTGATGTGAAAATCTTATAGAATGCGGTAAGAATATATATCGCTTGATAATTGCCTGGATCTGCCAAGCTACCCTTCTTATAAAGTGGGAAGATGAGAGATCCTTTTATCGTTTGGTGATATTTCACCACTGACTAGAATGTTCTTATACACAGAAATTAATTTGCCGGTTAGCATTTCCGTTCCGTATTTTATTAATTCTGTTAGTATTCCATCTGCTCCTGCTGACTTTCCGTCCTTTAATTTTTTGTATCACGTAACACACCTCCTCTTGATTTATAGCAGATTTCAAAATTGAACTTGAGTGTTCTAATTTGGCGTAGTGAATAGGTGGGGTCAAAGATTCAGGTTTAAAAAGGATTTTAAAATGGTCTTGTAGTCTTAGACTTACTTTCTTATATAATAAAAATCGTTAATTTTAGAAAACAAACTTAAGTACTTTTTATAGTTAAAAGCTTTTGGGGGACTTTTTGTCACTTGATAATAACTATGTCCTTGGTGTCTGTATGGAATTTCATTGATGCGTATTATTCAGAGATGAAACGTCGCATTTAACTGAACTAAAGGAGCATAATGTGTCGATTTCTAAATTCTTAACCTCAGTTTTGTCTGAAGTTATACCGAAACTGCATAATATTATTTTATATTTAATTTTCCTTTTTTAACAAAAACAGCAACAGTATATTGAGATCGTCTTTTGTATTTTAATGTTCAAGAATAAAAGTCGTGTTTATATCTTGAACCTCTAATTACATCAAACAATATATCTTATTTCGCTTATATCTTGTTGAACTTACACATAATAAGCCACTTTAACGTCGTCGTTGTTGTCGTTGTCGTCGTCATCATCGGTCGCTGTTATTCATTCACTTATCTCTTTTTTGGAAAAATAATAATACACAAAATAATAAAAATAAATAAATAACTTCAGAAAAAGCTCATAAACTTCCCTTATCCTTCTGTCAACAATATTTCCACACAAAAGTTATCCTCTCAAAAAATGTGAACAAGAAATAAATATACACATACACAAGTATAAATATAAACCTATAGATAAAAATATAAAGCCAAAGAATCAACAACCAAAATCTTCTAAGCACCCACGAAATCCTTAGCCACAACATCTCCTAATGGTCGTTCATCCTTGAAAATTATTAGAATGAATAAAAAGTTGCTTATACTTCTCTGTTTTCTTCTTTTTTGTATTTGTTTGTTTGTTTGTGTGTGTGTGTTGCTTTGTTATCCTGTTGTCGTTTTTGTTGTTGGTCCTTTTACATAATGTATAAGAACCCAACAAAAACAACAACAACATAACTATAGAGTTTTTGGTTTTGGCCTTCTTTAGAAAATTATCATATTTTCGTGGCCATAACTTGAATAATTTTTGGCCATTTTGTGGAAATCCTTATTGTCGTATACATTAATTATTAGGATTATTATTGTCATCATTATATCGTTATCCTTGTTTAATGGGATACTTTAAAATTGTTAAGGAATATTAAGTTAAGCGGTTGAAAAGCTGAAGTAAAAAAAGTTTTTTTTTTCCTTTGGTTTTTCTTCACTGATGGAAATTCTTTATTTTTATTTCTGGCACAGGAAGTGATGATATTTTATTATGGAAAGAACGTTTATGAGGACTTTTTGTTGTTCTTATTTATTTTAGTAGGCGTTTGATTGTTATTGTTACGGAATGGTTAATGAAGCTTTGGAACAAAAGGAAGTAATAAACCAAACAATATTTTATTTTAATTCTTTTGCATTGTGTTAACTTATTTAATTTATTAGGCCTGATGTTGTACAGAAAGACATTATTGATAAAAGTACGGAAGCAGTTTTTCTTCAGTATAAAGCGTTTAAAAGAACTTTAAAACCTCAAAAGGATAATACATCTTTCTTGTCGCACCACAGTTTTATCGTTAAAAAATAAGTTTTACAGTGCCATAAGTGGTCCGATTGCGGTTCAAATTATGCTACAAGTCTTCTATCTTACCGCTTCATGCAAATATGTTGCTTGATCAGGGTATGAACATTCAGCCATCAGGAGCCTTAAAAAATAAATAAACACATTTTAAGATATGTTAAAGCGTTAGCGATGTTGTCCAATAATTACAAACAATCAATAAATCATTACTTTCTCGTCTGCCTGGTTAAAAAAGTGTTCGATACTTGTTAAGTTAGTAGCAAAATGATTAAAACACCATCTGATGCAGGAGGCACGAACATTGCATACACACTGCAATGGGCTCGTGATTGGATGTGTTATGTTTGAACACAAACCGTGTTATAAAATTAGCTGGGTGTCGATGGACAAGCAAGCGCCTTCCAACCAAGTTGACCACTTCGCGAAAAGTCGACACCCCAGAAGCAGTCTCTATATGAGACTTGCCCGTGACCATCACTTAATAATAGCTGCCCAAAAATTACTTGCAGCTACAGTTCGAAGATTCAATGAAATAACACTACTCCTCAAATTCAACAACTCTGTACTAAAGGATCCCACGACCCGCCAACAATTCAGGGACCACCTGTCTCACAAAATGAGAACAATCAGCATCATAGTATATGATAACATGGAACACTATTGGAATGCTGTGAAAATTTTTTTTAATTTCAGGTGCTAACAGAATAATCGGTCTGAAAAAAAGAAGCAATATCACGTGGGTTTCAGAAGAATCTTGGCCAAGGATCAACGAAAGCAAACAGTTATGGGCTCGAACAAGGGGAAAAAGAAATGAGCGGAAATTCTTGTACATCATGAAAAAGAGAGAGGTTTACCGCAGTGTGCGAAGTGATAAGCGTAACAACAATAATACATTGGCGTAAGAAGCAAAATATGCTTCGAACAGGTGTGACAGCAGGATTATTTACAGAATAATCAAAGAGCTGACCGGTGCAAACAGCTCGAAGTAACAGCTGTTGAAAGAAGTAGAGGGTACTTTGCTATTTTCGGTGTATGAACAAGTCAGAATGTGAAAAAGAACACTTCGATTTCAAACCGAGTGTTTGCAACACCTTTAGAATCATTATTAAGCTAAGCAGTGCGTTGAATATCGAGGACCACTAGCTAGACCTAGTGTTCATCGAATTCGAGAAGGCCTTTGATAGCGTCAACAAGGAGTACATCTGGTTCGTTTTGCAGAGGAGAGGCTGACGCTGACGATGTTTGCTTACTCTTTCATAGGATCATGGTTAGCCATCAAATGACGAAGGCGGAACCAAACAAGCTGCATCTGCGGCATCGGCAAAGCAAAAGCGACGCTGTTCAGTATGTCGAAAATTCGGAGGAATAACTATCATCTTAAGAACAAAGCTGCGACTGTTTCGCCAAACCAAATATCCAATGAGGTCCTTCATATTATCCGAATTCTTAAGTGGCAATTGGTTGGACATACGCTTCGAAAAGGTAACGACTGCATTGCAGGCCAAGCAATACAGTGGAATCCGCTTGCAGAAGACGAAAGAAGAATTGGACGACCGAGAAGCACATAACGCAGGAAAGCTGAGGAGAAATTAGCGTCACTAGGCAAGAGTTGAAGGGAGCTGAAATGTATCTCTGGAAACGGAACAGGATGGGGAAGTAGAGGCCCAATGCTCCTTAAGGGGTCCTTAACGGACTTGCGAAAGTGAAATTTCAACAGAAATTCGCGTTATTCCTTTTACTTAGCTAGAGTACCAATCTTGTGTAAAGTATTTTAACTTGTCTCCCAAAGTAGAGATAGATAATCCCGATGGGGACCAAATAAAAGTTTAATATATATCCACTTAGACGAAACTTAAGTTAAGTTTAAAATATTTACTTAAGTCTTAACTTAACTTTAACTACTTATAGCAAACAGATTAAATTTAAAGCTTGCAGATTTAAGATTGTCATTTGTATTGTTATTGGGTATAGAGAGTTTCTTATATTTACTAATTAATTGATTACCATTAGGAGTAAATTCCTTTTTAAGTTAGCTTGAGTCGGATTAAAATGCAATCAATAAAGAATAAATGGACATAAAATCGTTCCATTCAATACACCAGCTAAACGGTGATTTTTTAAGAGCTTGAGAACTTTTAAAAAAAAAAAAACGCATTAAATTTGCAAAATCTCATCGATTCTTTATTTGAAACGTTAGATTGGTCCATGACATTTACTTTTTGAAGATAATTTTATTTAAATGTTGACCGCGGCTGCGTCTTAGGTGGTCCATTCGGAAAGTCCAATTTTGGGTAACTTTTTCGAGCATTTCGGCCGGAATAGCCTGAATTTCTTCAGAAATGTTGTCTTTCAAAGCTGGAATAGTTGCTGGCTTATTTGTGTAGACTTTAGACTTGACGTAGCCCCACAAAAAATAGTCTAAAGGCGTCAAATCGCATGATCTTGGTGGCCAACTTACCGGTCCATTCCTTGAGATGAATTGTTCTCCGAAGTTTTCCCTCAAAATGGCCATAGAATCGCGAGCTGTGTGGCATGTATCGCCATCTTGTTGAAACCACATGTCAACCAAGTTCAGTTCTTCCATTTTTGGCAACAAAAAGTTTGTTAGCATTGAACGATAGCGATCGCCATTCACCGTAACGTTGCGTCCAACAGCATATTTGAAAAAATACGGTCCAATGATTCCACCAGCGTACAAACCACAGCAAACAGTGCATTTTTCGGGATGCATGGGCAGTTTTTGAACGGCTTCTGGTTGCTCTTCACTCCAAATGCGGCAATTTTGCTTATTTACGTAGCCATTCAACCAGAAATGAGCCTCATCGCTGAACAAAATTTGTCGATAAAAAAGCGGATTTTCTGCCAACTTTTCTAGGACCCATTCACTGAAAATTCGACGTTGTGGCAGATCGTTCGGCTTCAGTTCTTGCACGAGCTGTATTTTATACGGTTTTACACCAAGATCTTTGCGTAAAATCTTCCATGTGGTCGAATAACACAAACCCAATTGCTGCGAACGGCGACGAATCGACATTTCACGGTCTTCAGCAACACTTTCAGAAACAGACGCAATATTCTCTTCTGTACGCACTGTACGCATTCGTGTGGTTGGTTTAATGTCCAATAAAGTAAACTGAGTGCGAAACTTGGTCACAATCGCATTAATTTTTTGCTCACTTGGTCGATTATGTACACCATAAATCAGACGTAAAGCGCGAAACACATTTCGAACCGAACACTGATTTTGGTAATAAAATTCAATGATTTGCAAGCGTTGCTCGTTAGTAAGTCTATTGATGATGAAATGTCAAAGCATACTGAGCATCTTTCTCTTTGACACCATGTCTGAAATCCCGCATGATCTGTCAAATACTAATGCATGAAAATCCTAACCTCAAAAAAATCACCCTTTATAAAGCCAAATTGCATATACTCTCTATGATGAAAAAATGGTAGAAGGTTTATAAAGGGAAGCGTTTGAGTGTACCGGGGTATGGAAAGTCTATTAGGCTAAGGGAAAAAATGAAGAAAAATATAGGTTGAATAGTTGACTTTCCATCAATATGAGTTAAAAAATAATATGGAGCCCATACAACGCAAGCGTATTCGAGAATTGACCTAACAGAATTTTAATAACGTATTGATCATGGAGCTTTCGAGATAATTTTTTGACGAACCCAATTTTTTGTTAGCTTCTTTTATGATATAATTATAGTGATCAGTAAACTTTAATTTTAAATCTGATACAACACCAAGGTCAGAAAAACTGGATTCTCTATTCAAGCGTGACGAATTCAACATATATCTATAATTATTTATATTAAGTTTTCGTGTAAAATACATTGTCTAACATTCGACAATGTTTAAAATTAAACAATTTTTATGGAACCATTCCCAAAATAGACTAAGACCGCCTTGTAATGATATTCAATACCATCTGCATAAATTATCGATATAAAACTATTTGAAACAGAAGGCAAATCGTTAGTAAACAAAATAAATAGCAATGGACCAAGGTGACTAGGTTGAGGTACACCATTGACATTAAATTGACTTGAAGAGGTTCAGTTCGAAAGTTTGTTTTATTTAGATTATTATTTAGTCTTCATTGTACCCATGTGTTATGTTTTATTCCAGCCTGGTAATTTTCTAATAAATTTTCGAATTAAACGTAATCTGATCGCAATCTTTCCATGATTCTGAATAAAATAAACTCCTAGGAACCACTGTTCATTTGTCCCACTGTTCTTCACTATTTTAGACTTAATTAAGTCAACGACTAAATTCCATCTCCAAAGTGTTGTTGTCCATCCGCAGGGTTGATTCTGGGAAGTATGATATTATAACAATGTAATTTGCAAAATGCAAAGCATAGGTGATAGAATGTGCACATTGTACATCTCTTGGCAAAGCATCTTTGAAGTCTTTATGAAAAGCGCAAATAAGCTTGTACACATCCCTGTCTCACACATGTTTTTGTCTGAAACTATTCCGATATTCTGGAGAACTGTACGAATTTCAATAACATTCCATATATTTCTGTTTTTAACTATAAATGTTTCACTTTAAAGTCATTACTTTCAACAATAACTTTGCTAAAGTTACTCTGTAAATTAAATTTAAGTATTCTATAAGACGGCATCACTTATGGTCTTGTTGCCCTGATGCCTTATTAAAAAATAATTTGTAAATTTATTTGATTAAATAAATAAATAAATATTTGAGCGCGTTTCTGTTCAACCTTTAAAATGCCTCTTTTAAATCAAATATTGTTTTTTCAGTTAGCAAAATTTCTGAGCGCTTTAATTTAGTCGCTTTAATTATCACAATCAATAGAATATGTCTTAATTCATTAACATTTTCAGTTCCTTGGTTACTTGAGTGGATTGAAAGACAATTAAATCATAATGCTGCCCTGTGCACTTCTAACCCCCGGTAGTACTTAGGTCAGAAGTTCAGGGTTAAGTTTTTACTGGTGGGTATATGACACATGCTGCACCGTAGGCCCTCATTACAATAGAAATATGATCATAACCTTTAAAACCAACATTCCTATGTTACCATTTACTTTGAAGGATTCAGCTATTTTCCTATCAATCAGAGATCAATGAAAATGAAAATATAAACTCAATTTGTTACAGTTAATTGCCTTTCCACCAACTATCAATATTACTTTCATGAATGTACCCAAGATCCCGGCTTCCTCCTTTCTCCTATTGATGCTATGATATGCTGCTAAAACTAATCATCAGACTAATCCACGTTTGGTTTGTGTAGCTTATTTTTTGTTTTGTGCATTATGTATTTGTATCCTCGAGCATCAGCTCCATCTGACCACAAAAGTGCATCGATGAATAGCTTGGGCTGTGCGAGAAGAGAGGAAGGTCGAAATGTATGAAAAGGAAGAAAGGAAGGTCCAGTTAATTTAGCTTAACATCCCAGGGAATATATATCCTTTCAACTTTTTCCATTCAACTGATTCAAGTTGTTTTCGAAAATACAAGTATGGTAGGTAGGTACATATTTTGTATGCCTGGTTATATAAACATTCACATAAATCATGCTTCCTTGGACAAGAGGAAATATTTTATATAGTATAGAGCTAAAGCCGATGTTGATGCTGAAGTTGAAGCTGATGCTGAGGCATAGAGTTCGAGTTGCAGGTGGCAGCCAACGGATGGACGGCGGCGGTGCGACGGGCGGACGAACGAACGAATTGAACAAACGAGTGAAGACTAGGCTAGGTATACAGGAGAAGCCACACATCTCCTACCTTCCTCTATATCGTATAGGTATTGCTTACTAGTAAAAATTTTGAAGGATGCAGTAAATTGGCTCAAGCTGCACCTTTTGGATAAAACCAAAGCACCGTGATGGTCTAGAGGGATCCATGCTTTGTTTTTTTTTTTCAACTCATTTTCGTTTCTTTTTTAACTTTATTTTATTTTCTTTAGCAAACTATCGAACAGTGTCTAACACAACATCCGGCGAGGTTAGCCAGGAACAATATCATGGTTTTAATGCGGAATAAGTTTTCCACTTAATTTCACTCCAAATTCAGTTCAACTTCCACTTTAGGTGGAACTTTCTCATACCTACCTATGTACATCTATAAAAAAAAGTACTTGTACTTCGTGCCATTGGGAATGAGTAGCCTCTTTGTTTTTCGACCAAAAGAAAAAAGCAAAAAATCCAGAGGAAGTATTTTAAAAATTTTAAGGGAAAAATAATAATAATTTTTTTTTCTTATGTTTTTGTGTTTTACACCAAGCGTTTTAGCCGCACATAATAGAACAAAAGAATAGATGAAGCATAGATATTTTTTGCCATCTCATATAGATACTTTACAAGGAATAAAAACAATACCTTAACAGAAAAAGTTTATTACCAGAGTTTTTGGGATATAATATGTGTGCAAAGTTTTATGAAATACCAAAATTAATATATTTTGTGTTGGTGAAGCAGCTGTAAGATGTTCTGTTCAGTGATGATGGTGTTCTATTTATAATTTTATATGAGTTTTATGTATTGTGAATAGTTAAGTGTCGAAATTGGAAAATTTTCTAATATTTAACATTCTTTATATATTTATAAATATTATATTTCAACAAACATAAATTATGTATGAGAGCACGTCAGAAGGAGCATTTTGTGGATATTAGTGAAGCTTTGGTTCAACAACATTTCTTCAATGTTCAATAGTCGTACTATGATCTTAAGATTGATTGCCATCTGGATTTTTGTTTTTTTTTTTGGGATTTTAAGTTTTCTGAATTATGATTTTCAGTAGTTTTAGTTTTACGACTTTTGAGCTTTCCAGATTTTTGTTTTTTGGATTTCGATTCTAACCTTAATTCAAACGACTAATATAGGGTGTGTTATCGAGTTTTCTATTTTCTTTTCATCATACTTATGTACCAAATATGACATATGATAATCACTTAAGTCATTTTTTAGTCAACGCAAGTGCTCCTCAGGGAAGCCATCTTAGTCTACTGTTGTTCCATTTATTTGTAAATGTGCTTCATTGCATTTTACAAATATCATTCACAAAAACATACAGAGTTATCTATTTTGCGGTGTCAAAAGTAAACGTAAATAAAAACACACATCCAATCTTGTTGTCACGGTGTTTTATTTTTATTATATTGTTTGAACTTTGAAATTACATCATTGAAGTGACCACCACATAAATCGTTGCACGCATCGATTCTTTCGAGGTAATTTTCGACCAATTTTTGACACCTATTGAGCGTTATCTCAGACATAGTTTGACGAACGTTGGTTTTAAAGTGCTCAAGAGTTAAGGTTTATCTGCATAAACACGGTTTTTCGCGTAGCCCCACTAAAAAAAAGTCCACCGGTGTCAAATCGCATCATCTTGGTGTTGAACATATCGCCACAACGAGAAATTACGCGACCAGGAAATTTCTCTCGTGTTGTGTGGTATGCAGCAGCGTCTTGTCGTATTCTTCAATAGCAGGTAAAAACAAGTCGTTTATCATATGATCATGGCTCTCCGCATTGACCGTGACATTCGTTCCATACCGCCGTTTTCGAGGAAGTAAGGTCCAATTACACCTCCAGACCAAATACAAATGCAAAATACGCCAAAATGGTCTTCGGCAACACTTTTACTTACAGCAGCGATATTTTCAGTGGTCCAAACGAAACAATGATGCACGGGCCTTACAATATCTGTAACCAATCCAGTCTCTACAAATTTCTTCACAATTGTTCCAAATGCTTGGGCGATTGTGTAAACCATAGTCTCGAATTAAAGCACGATATGTGGCAGAATCACTATATTCTTAGCAGGTTTCAACAATTTGAATGCGTTTTGCGATAGTTAAGATTTTCTTAAACGTCAGACTTTCAACTGAAAAAAATGGTTTAGCAACTTAATTTTACAGATGTCTAATTCCAGCCCGAAACTTTTGAAACCGCAAAAAAAAAAAACCCATTATTTTTATTTAAAAAATTAAAATTAAGAAAAAACTTGAAAATTGTTCTATTTTCAAAATTTCGACTGGAAAAAATTTGTTTTCGTCTTATTTTTCTGATTTAATTTTATGGATTCTCCATTTTTTGAATTCTCTCAATTAGTTTCAGCTACCCGGAGGTAGAGTTCGGAAACCTTAAGTTAAAATAACAATTTGTCAATAGGAGGTGGACAATTAGCTTTGATTAGCTAAATAGAATTTAATAAATCTTCCAATTTGTAAATATAACTTCAGTCTTATTTTAGCACAATTTGAAATAACAAATTAACGGTTGTGGCAAAAAATAGAAAATTTGTACAGCTTAAAAGCATTTAAAAAGCTAAAAATGTTGCTGCTGAATAAACTATATTTTTTTCATTACTGAAGATTTTGTCCGAGAACTTCAGACTTTTTTTTAGCGAGAAATTCAATTTCTCACAAATCATGAGAGTTACAAGTTTTTGGTTTAATCAGCTATTTTTTTCTCTTTTAATTTTTTTTTTTTGATTCCCCCAAAGTGTTGGTCAAAGTAAGGGAAGTAAAGTATTAGCTGATCTTGTTCTTCATTCACTCTTTGTGTAAAAGGCTTTCTTGCCATATTGGAAAAGGTCTAACGACTTTAAATTAATGACAACTGTTAAAAAATTACCAATTCGTTGGTCTCTGTTTGCGTTAGAATGCAGTTGACAGCAAATGAAGTCCCTTAAACTTGCCAATTTTTCTATAGCATTGAATTTCTTTTTGATAGCCCAGCTGTTTTGGATCAGCTCTTCTTTAAAAAATAAAAAGTGACGAAAAGGTATTTATCTGAGAACGAACGCAGACAAATTTATAGCTTAACTGTACAGGTACGCCCCGTAACGTCAATAAATGACGAAATTGTTGGCAGCTTAAAAACGGCATGACACCCATCGTTCACCCCCCCCCTACTCATCAGATCTTTCACCCTGTGATTTTTTTTTGTTCCCCAGACTTAAAAGGAACATGACAGGAAAGCGTTTTATTACTGTAGAAGAGTTAAACAAAAATCGCTGGAAGGCCTGAAGAGCATCCCAATAAATCAATTTGAAAAATGTTTTGAATAATATACGCATCGTTTGCAGAAGTGCGTTGCGGTTAGAGGAGAATACTTTGAAGGTGATACAAATTTCATGTAAAATATTAATAAGTAAAAAAGTTATGACAAAATTCACGTTTTTTTGCGTCCCCCTTCGTAACCATATGGACCATAAATATATCCTAAAATTGACGAAATTGTGAAAACCTACTGTTTCTTTTAGACATTGGTATTATTTTAAACCAAAAATTAACTTTAAATTTTCAGTCGATAGTTGAAAGATCCTTTATGTAGTATTTGTAAGATGTGTCCTTACACATGGTATCGTTATCTGAGCCAATTATTACTCGATACATATTAATAGACTAGAAGGTGTCCAAAAAGGATTTATAAATTAAGGTTTGACTTACGTCTGTTTTCATGGTCCAATAGGGAAATGCTATTTCCTTATACTAATAGAAGCAAACTTATTGGGCTCCCTTCATTGACCACTCACAGAGAGTAGTTGCAATTCTCTTATTTTGCTGGAATCTTAAATGAGCCTATTTCATTCACATCAGTCTTGAACCGATTTAATTTAACTGTTGTCAGTGTAAGTTAAAGAAATTAAGTACTAATAAATAAAAAAGTTAAAGACGAAGCTTTTCAAACATCTACATTAGTATTTTACACTAATATTTTACTTTCAAAAAAAGAAAAAACATAGGTTGGTTTGACACACAGCCGTTTCAAGTTCTTTTTTGAAAAGGCCGATGTTATCGGCCGTCTGCCAATCAGGCAGACGGCAATGCCATGCATCATATTGATTGTATTAAAATCAATCTAACTCTAAATCAATATGGTCAATTTTACATACTTGTATACCAAAGCTCTGTCGTGAAAACATTGGGCCAAAAGAAGAAAAAAAATAGTATGAAGTTGAGTTGACATACAAAATCAATGATTGGAAATCAATCCTTGGGTTTAAAATGAAGTTTTTTTTAAAAAAAAAGAAGTTTTTTAATTGTAAGAAATACCAATAAGCGATAAAAAGATTTTTCTAATATATATACATCTTGCGTTCAGCTCTCGGGGTCCGAAACTTGGATTATTACCTAGGCCAACATCATAAAAAAGTCATTAAAATATCAGAACTACCTGATTTAATGCATAGTCTTTTGTGCATATAAAGATTACACATATGGTCTTATATTTTATGGATACACAGAACGAAAAAAAATCATCCTATTGACTATTTGGGAAGTCAATATGACTATTGGTAAACAATTTTCAGCCGATAACCGCGATAGTCAATAGAACAAGTTTTGGTTGTCAATTTTGGGATCCGAAATTTCTTACAATTTGGTAGTCAATATGAAAACTGTAGTAGTCAATATGACAACTTTGGTTCAAAGAAATTGAAAATACGGTAGTCAATACAACAACTGCGGTAGTCAATTAGATAACTGCGGTAGTCAATAGGACGATTACGGTAAACAATATAATAATTCTCGATAGTCAATTTTGGTAGTCAATATGACATCCAAATTGTCATATTAACTACCGAAGTTGTTCTGTTAGACTTGAAGTTGTTCATATTCACTACCCAAAATTGACAATCGAAAATTGTTCTCTTGACTATCCAGTAGTCAATTTTCGAAAATAAGGTTGTCATATTGACTATTTTGATAGTCAATGTGACAATTGGCCAAATTTCAAGTTGACTATCGACGTTTGTTAATATTAACATTTTTTTGTCTGTTTACAATTTCTGATTATTTTTCAAAAATGTACCTTATTTTTTGGGGTTTTTGAAACTTTGTCTTTTCGAACTTTTATCTTTTAAGACTTTTCCATTATTAATTCTACCAGATTTGGTGATTATCAAAAGAATTTACGTCTCTAAATTTGGTATTTCCATTAATTCGAAGATTACTTCCCATTTCTTTTTCCTGATTTACTTTTATGAAAAACTTTATTGATTTCAGCTCTTAGTAATTTAAAACAAGTAACGTAAAATATTAACCTTCAAAACGATATACAAATTTATATCTAATACTGACGATACTTGTATACAGGTTCTAATATCTGCCATCCACTATTTAAAAAAACTGTGTATGTCCCTTTGTCCATTCTTTTTAACTTCTCAATATTTTCTTGTGTGACCCTGGAATTCCACAATGTAGTCATTTAGGCCCTATTCTCTTGATTTTTGATGAAGTACTCTAAATGGATTATATATTGTTCTGAAGAGGTGTTCTTCAACGCTGGCAAAACCACTGCGTAAGCTTTTCCATCTGTCCTATTCTACAGGTCTCTTCCCGAGTGGATGGAAAACTGCATTTGTCCAGCCTGTCCCTAAAAAAGGCGAATCCTCCTCTCCCTCAAACTATCGTCCAATTGCACTTATGTCCCTTCTTTCCAAGGTCATGGAAACGCTGATTAGTTTTCAGCTTAAGAAATATCTTGAAGAACGGAAGCTTCTTAATGACCGACAGTATGGCTTTCGTAGCAATAGGTCCACTGGTGATTTCATGGTTTATCTCACCGAACAGTAGAACAAATGTTTACATCGTTTTGGAGAAAGTAAGATTATTGCACTTGATATTTCAAAAGCATTTGATATAGAGTTTGGCACCAAGCTCTCTTATCGAAAATGCGTGCTTTTGGTATTGATGAATCTCTTCTTCGATGGATTGGAAATTACCTTTCTAACCGTTCAATACAAGTTGTATTGGATGGTTTCATGTCTGAAATTCATAAAATAAATGCTGGTGTACCCCAGGGCTTCGTTTTGTCTCCGACTCTCTTCCTTATATTCATAAACGATCTCTTGTCTGTCACTTCTAATCCATTAAACTGTTTCGCCGACGACAGTACTTTCTTTCATATTCGTTTCTAGATTCACATCCTTGTCCTTCGAATGTGGAATTTCAACGGCAGCGTATGATAAGCTCATTAAATTCTGATCTTGACAGCATTGTCCAATGGGGAATCAAAAACCGTGTAGAATTTAATGCTTCCAAAACTCAATGCTGTCTCCTGTCGTTAAAGCGTAACCCACCCCCGATGCCACTATCCATGAGCGGCACTTGCATCCAGGAAACTAATCAACTTTCAGTACTTGGTATGAATATCACAGATCACCTCTTATGGAATGATCACATATTCGATATCGCCAGGGCAACGGCCTAGTCACTGATAAAGCTTCGGTTCCCATCGATCACCGAGATCAAGCATCAGTGAGCGTGGTTAGTAGAAAGATGGGGGACCGTCTCGAAACCTACTGCGTGCTGTTGTCATGTGTTCTTTCTTTCTGTTGTTCTTTCTCTTCTGTCCTTCTGTCTTGTATTAATGTCTTGTGTTGTTATCACCTTACATAGCCTAGTTGCTCAAGGTGCTGTGTTCTCTAGTCTGCACATTTATGTGCAGAGTAGTGTGAAATGTAATGTAATGTAATGTCGATATCGCCAAAAATGCTGCCAGATGCTTAGGATTTCTCCGAAGATGCAAGAAATTTTTCACCCCTTCTGATCTGGCTATAATCTACAAAGCTTTTATCCGTACAAAGCTTGAATATAATTCGCATATCTGGGCAGGTGCTCCCAAAACAAATTTAAATCTCTTGGATAGAATTCAAAAAAGTGCTTTAAAAATGATAGGCGACAGAACTATAATCGAAACATTTACATCGCTAGAACACCGTCGCAATGTTTCATGCCTTTCGTTATTTTATAGATATTTTTACAAACAATGTTCTGTCGAATTGGCCAGTTGCATTCCACCCCTTAAACAATTCAGCCGTAATTCTCGCACTTCTAGGAATGCTCATCAGTTTACCCTTGAGCTCAATTTCGGGCGTACTGTTAAGTACAGAGATTCTTTCTTAAATCGCACATCGAGAATGTGGAATGCTTTGGCCAACTCTGTTTTTCCCTCCCATTTTGATGTTCAGAACTTTAAGACCAATGTGCACCGGTATCTCCTTTTAAATCCTTCCCTATTTTCCTAACGCTCGCACTGTGTTTAAATATAAACATATAAAGGGTACTAATAACCCCTTGAGTGCTTGTGAATACAAAAAAAAAAAAAAAAATATATATGCTGACTTATTTACAATTTTAAGCATTGCAAAGTAATCATAAATCCTTCCACCTTATCAACTTAGAATAAAACTCATCGAGTCTTGAGAGCAAATGTTCTCGTTTATGTTTAGCGTTTTTATTGTTAAATTAACAAATAAAATTATTGACTCTTTAAACCTTCTGTCTCCTGTCAACTTTAGGATCCAAAAAAAACTAGCGAAATTTTAAGAATTTTATACGTATTTCAAACTTAATTTTTTGAGTGATATTTCGATCCAAATCAACTTTTTTTTTGCAAATTACTCTTATTTTGAAAATATAAATGAACTTTGAAAAGCTAGTACTGATTTAAATAAATCAACTGCAACTTGCAACTGATTGTAATGTATTCAATTAGTACGTTTTTCCAAATAACTTCACTGAAAAATAGTCTAAATTCCAAAGTGAATGTCTAGTATCTCTTTTCAGTATCACTCACAAACTTTCGGTAGTAACTTAACACATTGTTTCCTTCTTTCGCAGCCTTAACATAATAATTTTAAATTACTCTTAATCCCAACAATCAATCTTCGAAAAAGAACAATCCTAAGTATCAATTTAAAATGATGACTTGAACAAAATATTAACAGTCTTCATAAACACATAAACCATTCGTTGAAATTGTACTCCTTTATTATTTTCCAGATGAAACATAATTATACGCCTAAAAGTGGCTATTTTATTATTGTTATTGAGAATGAATGATGAAAGGGCTTAACTTCTAAGAAGCGATAGTAACAATCATCATAATTTTCTCGAAATACCTAAATGAATCTTCTTTAGGGGTTATTTGTAACAAATGAGAGACGTCAAAAATATTAATCAAAATTAATTTCATATAGTTTCAAGGAATTCCCATTAAAAAGGGAGCAACACAGCTTAATTATGAACCTAAAATGGTTAGAGACATTTCAAATATACCCATTGACAACAATATTGAATGTTGTCATCATTAAGGCTTAAAGAGGTTCAAGACGATTGACTTCGACGTTTTCTTTATTGACCTCACACTAACCTTTAATATAGGTTCGATTTAAAACTCAAACCAAAATTTTGTTAAATTGCTTTTGATTCGCCCTGAATTTCCTGAAAAGAACAAAAGGAACTGGTTCTATTCCAGTAGTGAACTTTTTTACCACACAGGTCCCTATATATAGAAATAGATATCATGATGCTCATTGATGTTGTAAATATAAACATTATCAACCGTTAAATGGCCATCAAATAAAGTAAGCCATTTGAAATAAACGCAGTCCATGAACTGCCATTTCAAGCTCATTCCCGCAGTTAAAAACAAGACTGAAAACATCAAAAAACAAAAGAGATAGACAGATAGAACGAATGTGCAGAAAAGAGATAGAAAACAGAAAAAAATTAAATGGTCTCATAGGAAAACTTAAGTGTTCCATTATGTGCCTCTTGTTTTTATTACCCTTACGTATAATGACCCTCGAACTCCTTAAACTAAATAACTTGACTCTTCAAGCTTACACTCAAACACCCACTCCTTGATGCCACCCCACCATAGGGGTGTGAATGTTTTTGTTTCTGTTGTTGTTGTTTCTTGTTGTTGATGATGTTTAAAGAAGAAGCATCCAGGAAATTAACCGAACAGAAGGCTTCTTCTTCTACATTTCATTCCTCTTTTTTCCATATAGAACATAATATCTGAAGAACGAGTAGACGACGACGAACGCTGACTACGATGGTGATGATGATGTGACTTACAAGCGGTACATTCGGTCTACGAGTCGTCGCAAGTTGAGAAGGTTTACCTACACCTATATACCTAAGGTTAGGTTAGAGTCACAGCAGAGAGCTTAAGCAGTGTTAAGTGGGTACGTGCGTAGGAATGATGTCTTTTTGAAGTGTGTACTAAAACCGCAGTAACAGGACATGCTAGATGAGTAGTCTTCTGTGATTTGAGGAGAAGAAAAAGTTAAATGGTATTTATTAATGACATTCCATACTGAGAGAAGTGACTTAATGTATTTTCCTTGTACACTACCAGTTTACTAAAGAGGATAAACTTAAATGAAAGATGTTTTGAACACTTAATACCATCACTTTACCTTAACCTTCTTAATCTTAAATCTTGTAGAGACGCAGGCTCAAGCCATGAGGATAGTTGTGGTCTGCAACGCGTACTCGACTTTCTCTGCAAAAAAATTCCAAGGCAGCGTTTGACTGCTAGTTCAAATGATTTAAGCTGTGAATTGTTGAAGTTGCGAAGCTCTTCTTCGAGAACCAATTGATTCCGTTGAACTTCATAAAAATGATGAAATTAACTAACGAAAAAATCTATCGGACCATTACACATCATTTCAGCAGTAAGAATTGAAGACGAAGTTCAAACAGATGTATTAATTAGGCAATATGTATCCAATCAATCTTACCGATCTTAAACCGCTATCAATTTTAAAGTATTTAGCTTCAAACCATTTGCTTGACTTGTTTCCAAATTTAGCAACTGCGTTAAAAAATCTCTTAATGTTTAATGTAAGTGTTGCTCCATGGAATCTAGTTTTTCAAAACTTGAAATAATAAAATCACATTTACGCTCAACTTTTACTGAAGAGCGATTAATCTAATTAAAAAGCTGAATCGTATTAAAGAAGAAGAAATCGCTTAAAGATTTGGCAGAATCTTATACTTTGATGAGAGAAATTGAAACTAATTTGATGCTATTTTTTTGAAAAAAACCATAAATTTGTAGCTTCCATGGGTTTTGGGAAACACATTTTTTTCGCTAAAATAAGCTTAAATAAGTTATCGGAGAAAAAATCTTAAATAATAATACAAAACATTAAGTTTGGTCGGCATGCAAATTTGTAGTTTTTTAAATGCTTTTAAGTTATGAAAACTACGTATTTGTAGCTAAAACCATTAATTTGTTAGTCAAAATTTAGCAGCTTAACATGCCAAAATAAAAATTATTTTGATTCAAAAATCAAAGCTTTTTAAATATGAATTGGTTCCTCAATTTAATTTCTGAATTATATGGGTGATGAAGTAAAAATCATCAATCAATTTTATATTGTCATTCAAACTATACCAATTTTGAAGACAATGGATTCGCCTTCAAAATAAGATTTTAAGAACTAACCACATTTAGTTCTATTTTTAGAGTCCTCTCTGCAACCGTTGACAATTTTGTTTAGGTTTTTCGGTAATAAAGTTATCTCAAAAGGAATTTTCTTAAGTCCAGAAAAAATAAAAAAAAAAACAAAAATATGTTTGCAGGAATTTGTTATCACATTGAACTTGATTCACCCTCAAAATACAAAACTTGAAGCTCATCTAGATTTGTTTGTTATTAAACATTCTTCTAAAGTAAGCCCATATAAAACAAAACGAAAATTTTAGTTTTTGAGAAAATTACAAACAATTACTTCCATTGCACTATTTTTTAGTCCAGTAGTTTTTTCACTGGGTAGGAAAAGACGTTTCGGTAAATTTAGTAGATTCAATTTTCGTCTAGGTGTTTATGTAAATATTTATGCTCTTATTCATCATCAAGGTTTTCGATCTCGAGTTATGAATGCAAAATGGCAAAAAAGG
This sequence comes from Eupeodes corollae, assembly GCF_945859685.1. NCBI lineage: Eukaryota > Metazoa > Arthropoda > Insecta > Diptera > Syrphidae > Eupeodes > Eupeodes corollae. The sequence continues at coordinate 197,870,309 of NC_079147.1, read as the reverse complement.
GACAAAACCGCTAGTTTTAGTTTGTCGGCTATTGCCGATTTCAACTCTGAGTGGTGATTTTCTTTACAATTCTACTCTTATTTTTCAAGCTAACAGAATGTTCTTCAATTTGGGATTGGGTATACCCAATACTTTCCGAAATTCGAAATTCGAGAGTTAGTTGACGAGCCAACTCGGATTCCTAACATTGTAGGTTTTTTTTGCAGAAATTACGGAAAAAAATACTACAATGTCCCAATGGTAGTAAACATTTCTGATCAATTGTAAAAAATGTGCGTCAGTTCCTACGGTCGTTTCCAATGACACTTTCTACGTGACATGTCTCCGCCTGTACTTTCTTCTTTCGCACTCGTTCAGTTAATATAGTACTTAAAAATCTTGACATTCATAAATCCGCTGGACCGGATAGTATTCCCCCTATTGTTCTGAAGAGGTGTTTTTCAACGCAGAAAAGAACGCACTGCGTAAGCTTTTCCATCTGTCCTTTTAAACAGGTCTCTTTCCGAGTGGATGGAACACTCCATTTGTCCAGCCTGTCCCTAAAAAAGGCGAATCCTCCACACCATCTTACTATCGTCCAATTGCACTTACGTCCCTTCTTTCCAAGATCATGGAAACACTGATAAATTTTCAGCTTAAGAAATATCTTGAAGAACGGAAGCTTCTTAATGACCGGCAGTATGGCTTTCGTTGCAGTAGATCCACTGGTGATCTCATGGTTTATCTCACCGAGCAGTGGAACAAATCTTAACATCGTTTTGGAGAACGTAAGGCTTGGTATTTTATAGGCATTTGATAGAGTTTGGCACCAATCTCTCTTATCAAAAATACGTGCATTTGGTAATCCATTCTTTGTTGGGTTAGAAATTACGTTTCGAAACATTAAATACAAGTTGTATTGGATGGTTTTAAATCTGAAACTCATAAATAAATGCTGGTGTCCCTCAGGGCTCCGTTTTGTTTCAGACTCTCTTTTTATGGTTCCGTTTTGTTTCAGGCTCTATTTTTCATCGTCCTTAACGATCTCTTGTCTGCCACTACTAATCCATTTAACTTTTTGGCTGACATGCCGTCAGTACTAACATCTTTTCATATTCGTTTCTAAATTCACATCCTTGTGAAACTTCAACGGCAGTGTATGATAAGCTTATTAAATTCTGATCTTGACAGCATCGTACAATGGGGAATTAAGAACCGAATAGAATTTAACACTTCAAAAACTCCGCTGCCCCGATGACGCAATCCATTAGCGTATCACGAAACTTATCAACTTTCAGTCCTAGGTATGTGCATAACAAACCACTTGTTGTGGAGTGATCACATATTTGAGATCGCCAAATCGCTGTTAAGTTTTATGGTCATCTCCAACGATGCCAGAAGTTTTTTATCCCTTCTGATCTGGCTATAATCTAAAAAGCCTATATTCGTCCGAAACTCGAATACAATTCCCATATCTAAGCAGGTGCTCCTATAATATTCTTGTGTCTGCTAGACGAAATTCAAAAGATAGCTCTAAAAATGATAGGTGATCGTTGTCTAACTGAAACTTTTGTATCTCTCGAGCACTGTCGTAAAGTTGCATGCCTGTCATTATTTTATCGTTACTTTCATAAAAAATGCTCTAATGAAATAGCCTGTTGCATTCCTCCCCTCAAATAATTCAACCGTAATCCCATTATTCTAGGAAAGCTCATCAGTTTACTCTTGAGCCCAATTTCCGAATCATTGTAAGGTACAGAGATTCTTTCTTTAGTTGCACTACACGAATGTGGAATGCTTTATCGGACTCAATGTTTCCCACTCATTACAATGTGCAGACATTCAAAACCAATGTGCATCGGTATCTCCTTTCTAATCCTATCTTCCCTTATTAATTGCTCGCACTGTGATTAATCTTCATAAGGGTATTCAATCCCCTTGAGTGCGCGTACAATATAAAAAAAAATTGTAAAATACTTTGGAATTCCGACATACAGGTTAAAATGGTAAGTTAATAGTGTGGGTCTCATCCACCCCTTTTTTTTTTTAACTCTTAAACTAGTTTACGAAAATGATTTTTCGTGAAGAACGATATCATTTTTAATCGATCAAATAACTGGCTATCTAATTTCGTGTTTCAAAAATATAGAGCTGGAGTTCGACATCTGTCAAACGAATTAAAACCTCGTACAAAAATGGTGATCCTGCCACAGCCACGTATCGTGCTTTAAGAGGAGATTATGGTTAACATAATCGTCCAACTACGCAAGCAATTGTCAAAATTGTGAAGAAATTCGAAGAACCTTTGCATCATCGCTTTGCTCGCACCAATGAAAATATCGCTTCTTGAAGTGAAAGTCTTGAAGACACCGCTGGACTTTTTTTTGGCTATGAAGATTGATAGATGTGTCAAGAAGTGTTCGAAAATTACCTCAAAAGAATCGTTGCTTGCAACCATTCACGGGGTGGTCATTTAAATGATTTAGTGTTTTACACATAATGTCAAAGTTCAGATTTTATGATAAAATGGAGATATCATAAAAAAATATATTTTATATGCGTTTTGATTACGTTTACTTTTAAAACCGCAAAATGTATAACCCTGTATATTGTGTTTTTTTTTCTTATTTAAACTCTTTTCAACTTTAAACTTTTTAAATTTTAAAATCATTTACTAAAGCAAGAAAACATTTCTTGAAAACTAAAGGAACTTCCAAACTTCAAACTCGCACTCAAATCCAATACAATAATTCAATAGATAAAGATATCAATCTCTCTTTCCGTTTTAAAAATTCGTCTATCTTTTGATCCTTTCATAATAAACATTGGGATTTGCCAAGGGAAAATTATTATTTTGTGAAATCCTTAAACTTTTCCAATTATACACTCACTCAGCCTTCAACTATTATTTCCTTCGTAGTCCTATCTCGAGTAATGAGATTTTATCTTTCATGATGAAGGTTCTCTAGTTTCTCCATCTCCAGTTTTCTCTCTATTTTCCAAAAAAAGAAAAGAAATATTTAAACCAAAGTCAATGAGTTAAAAATTCATAGATAAATGAAAATTTAAGTGCCTCTGCGGCACAATAACTGCCTCACCAGAAAAAGATTTATACCCACTATGTGCTATGTCCTCTTATTTTATTCAAAGATTTTCTTCCTTGATAAAAAAGACAACACAAAGAAGCTTATATTGTTAATTTAAAATTTATCAACAGGAATAATTGGCTGTTTGCAAATTTTGTTCGCTATTTACATTTTCAAAAAATCTCAAGAAAAAAAAAAACAACTGAAAGATAGAAAAGTATCTTTGTTAATCGTATTTATGTTGAGAAGATACTTTTGCCAGAGCAGCCTCCAACCCCCTCGTTTTCATATTCAAGGTTTAGCTTCAGATACAAGACTTCTCTCTTGTGCTTTGGAAAATTTGTGTCGTCACATTGGAATTGAAGTCATTTGATGTGGAAAAACCATACCATCGAGCTTATGCCACCCAAAACAGCTTCAGCAACCATTTTCAAGCTGTCAAAGTTTTATTGAGTGGGAAAAGATATCTTGGTTGTTTTTTCGTTTTCTTTTTGTTCTTCTTCATTTTGTTATCTTATTTTATTTTGTTCGAGGGCAGGAGCAGTTGAGTTTCAAAGTTTTTTTTTGTTGCAAGGGTAGGGGGATGGAATATTTTTGTTTATTTTCCCTCCATCATCCGATTCCCTCCCCTTTCCAATTCTTCTCTGTTTAAGTTATTTTGAGTAAGTTAATCCTGTTGCTGAAATTTGGTTTTATTATCGGATAACAAGGACTTTGCTTTTGTTTGTTTTTGCGGGAAAGATATACAATTGAGGTTTTTGCCAAAAAGTGGCACAATCGGATTCATTTTCAGAGAAGTATTGGTGTCGATGGCGCGGCGGAGGGAAAATGGTGAGTTTTTGTTGTTGTTGGCTTACTTTTTCAGATGAATGTAGTGAGGGTAGTGATAAGGCAAAGTGCGGTTGGTGTTTTATTTATTTTATTATATAAGCTGATTGTTTTGATTATGATTATCATTTGCTGCTTGCTGATGCGAGGAGCAAAAAAAGTTGAGAACAAAAACAAAATGAAGAGAAATAAAAGATCCAATATTCAGCTGTCATTAATCGAAATGTTGACAAGAAAGTGACAATGTCGCTAAGGTCTATGTCATTTATTCAAGCATTTATAGAAATACAAAATTAGTTGCAGGTTTGCTATTCAATTATAAGAAAACAGATCTCAGCAATTTTTGTTTGCGAATAATTAAAGGATTTAAGGGGACCTACAACTTTTAAATTTTAGTAACACTTTGTTACGATAGAACCTACTTATTGAAGGTTTTTGTAGTTCTTCGGATCAGGCAGGTAATTGTTCTCAAATCTCTGACAAATAGCAGTCTCACGCACTTATCATCATATTTTTATAGGGTGATTTTTTAAAAGTTAAAAAAGAAACACATTGAACTCGGAAAAATACATGAAATCTTTATTTGAATCGATAATACGGTCCATTTAATTTAATGTTTAAAAATTATTTCATGTAAATGTTGACCTTGACTGCGCCTCAATTTGCCCATCTGCTTAGTCCAATTTTGGCATACTCTTTCCATCATTTCGGGAGGTAACTCACGAATAAATGCTACGTACCCATTGAGCCAAAAATAAGCTTCATCGCTGAACATAATTTTTGGGTAAAAAAGTGAATCTTCGGCCAACTTTGCAAGAGACCATTTACCAAAAATTGTACGTTGCAGTAGGTCGTTCGGCTTCAATTCTTGCACCAGCTGTATTTTGAAAGTTGGATATAATTTCACGGTAGCGCTTGCCATTCGCAGTTACGTTACGATTCGCATCATCTTTGAAGAAGTACGGTCAACCATGGCATCATCCCGTAAACCGCACCAAACTGTGTCTGTACATTGGTAGCTCTTGCAATACATTTTGCTGATATTCACTCTATAATCGACAATTCTGCTTCATCGCTGAACACAATTTTTAGGTAAAAAAGTAAACCTTCGGCCAACTTTCCAAGAGCCCATTCACCAAAAGTTTTACGTTGCAGTAGGTCGTTCGGCTTCAATTCTTGCACCAGCTGTATTTTGAAACGCATCCCGCCTAAATCCTTCCACGAAATTATCCACGTTGTTGAGGAACAGAGGCGCAATTCCTGCGAACGGCGACGAATCGATTATTGATGGTCATCATTAACACTGGCCGATACAGCTGTGATATTTTCTTCAGTTCGCACTCTCCGTAATCGTGTTTGTGGTTTAATTTCCAACAGTGTAAATTTGAGGCGAAATTTAGTCACCGAATAGCCGCTTCAGTTTTTCGATTATACTGACCTTAAAATGGGAGAAGCGCGCGATGAACTTTCTTAACAGAGCACGTATTTTGATAATATAGTTCAATAATTTAAAAGGGTTGTTCGGTTGTAAGACGATTCATGGTTAAATTAAAGACCAAAAACAAAACACGAAATGTGTATCAGCGGCTTAAATCAGTGTCGCCAAAAAAATAATGGCTAAAAAATCAACCTTTTCACGATTAATTAAAAATACTTTAATTTACTTGGTCAATATTGATTACTTTTAGCTAAGACTGTAGTTTAATGCAGTCTTTTTTTAAAAAAAGGAAAAGTGAAAGACTGATTATTTTATTATGATTGAGGTCGCTATGATCGTTTTAGAAGAATTCTCATACGTAGGACATAGGTTCCTGAGCTGTGGCCGATCATGTTCACGGAAGGTGAAGATATGTTTCCTACTCTTCCGCATCCGTACAGCTTCTGCAAAAGTCATTTGAAAATACGCCTAATAGCCATTTGTCATGCTTTAATATTAGTCAGTACCCGGTTATAAGAGTATCGAGCTTGTATGCCATCTACTTGAATAGCAAGCACCTTGAGATCTTTAAATTTAGTAAAGGCCAGATGTTTTTGTATGTTTTTCGTGGCCTGATAAGTGCTCATGTTGTTTCACCTAATGTTTGCTTTTTTGTACCATTTCTGGCGAGCTTAACTGCCTTAAAATTGTAGTGTCTCTTTGGCCCTCTACCCAGCAAAGGTGGAAGTTAAACTATTGTGCCCTCTCTATAGAAGATGATCGGCAGTTATGGACTGTTATAGACTTTGTAAAAATACTGATATTAGATGTTGATATCACAATTTCCTTAAGCCAAGACAAGACTTCTTTTATCACCAAAATGTCCGCTCTAAACACAACAATGATTAGGAAGGCGGAAAGTGGTAATTAATTTTAGACTTTTTATTATGAATTGGTATCTTAACAGATCAATCTTTCCAGTCACACTTTGGAGTTGGATTTTCAGAATACAAAACTTTGCATCATTGCAAAACCAAAATTTTAATCGATAAGAAGTTTTTGTAGCTTAGTACGTATTCAAGACATTGGCGCTTGATACAATGGTCAATGGCTCTTAAGACACTGTAATGGTCACAAATAATAAAGGTTTTTCAATAAATTGTGTCGTTTAATTATTCATGTTTTATTTTTTTCTCATTAACAATAAAATAAATAAAAATGTATTTAAAAAGTAACATAACAATAATTTCAAAAAAAAATCAAAAAGGACACTTTAGGATTACTAAATTAATTTTTGGGATAAAATGGAAATTTTAAAATTAATAATTATAATTTTGATTTTCAGACAAATCATCTTCTTCGTCTGTATCTGCTAATTCGTCTTGCCTTTCGCCGACTGTATTTAATATATCCTCGTATTCTTTAATGTATCGTTCAAGAATAAACTTTCTTTTGAGCAAACTCTCTAAATCCTTTCGTTTCGGGCCTGATATTGACAGTTTTTAAGAATATAGAATGTCATTTTTTTGCGCGTTCAAAAAAAATCCAGGATATAAAAAGGAAAAGGTGTTTGAAATTGCGAATATTTTATTTCAGGGGATGATTTAGAAAAAATGTAAATATTAGATTCCGTATTCTTGAAATTAGTTTGCTCCCTGGTTCTTACACCTTTCGTTGGAAAATATTTCAGCGCTTCTTTTTTCCAATCAGGTAAATCTTTGTGTGTATAACTACCACCTCATAGGGTTTGGGATTTATCCTTGAATTGGAAATCAGAGTAACCCATTCTGATGGTGCCCAATCGTCCTTTTTTTTAACAATAGTAGCATGCACAGAGTCATCAGGTATGTAGGTATGGCCAGGAAGTAGAAATGTTAATTTAATTTCGTTAATGTGTTGAGCTTGTTTTTATAAAAACAAAAAAATCATTGTTATTTTTTTGTCGATTTTTATTATGTCCAGAACAGCTATCACAGTATAAGGAAATGGAAGTTACAGTTTTTCTCTCATCGACGATTTTCAAGTACTGATTGACAAATGAACAAATTTCCTCCTCGCATTCTATCAACTTCGCCCCAAATATAAGCATACGCATTATAAACTGTCTCGATATAAAACGAATATTTTTAGAACTTTTTTCAGGTCGAAACTCGCACAAACAAATAAATATGAATTTTTGGCTTTTTCCTGGTCTTCTTTAAACAGTTTATGGCTTTTTTCAGAGGCATATGTCACAACTCTACTTTAAATGTCTTTTTAATTTCTTCGTCGCTTTTTGATAGGAGCACGATCAACACAAAATAATAACCAATCTATTTGCTGTGTATGTGGAAGTTTCCAATAAAAGTCAAAAAACGACTTGCCTTTCTGACTCACTTAATCTAGTAGCAAATTTGTTTTGGCACCTCTTGCAAGCATTTCCTTGCACAGATTTATGTTTTTTCTCAACACGAGCTTTTGAGTCTACCCCCAACCCCTGGTTACATACCTCAATGGCCATGACTTTCGGCTTTGGGTTCTTGTTTACTTTTCGATGTTCTATTATTTCATCGGAACTTGAATTTTATATGGAATCATTAGCCGCGTTTTATTATCAACCGTGATCTGATCCGGATCAGATCATGATAATAAAACAGCATTGGATCATCACATTTTTTTATTATTTAAAGTTTCGTAGCAGTGTCAAATTCGTTCTTTCAAAAGTGACATTTCGAAGCAAAAAAAATATAAACAAATACCCAAAATGGAAGCTGCTGTTGTTGATCGAAGTATTCATTTTAATTTTTATTTCTTTTCTCTTTTAAACCGTCTGAACCATCCCAATTAAGAGAGTAGTTTTGAAATGACGGTGGGTTGTATGTAACACTTTTACGAATTTTGTATGATTTTCTCTCGAAATTTTTGGAAGTGTTACATACAAACCACTGTCATTTCAAAACTACTCTCTTCATTGAGATGGTTTAGACGGTTCTGAGTTCTTATTTATGTCACCTAAATGTTTCTTACAACCATTTTCAATTAAAAGAATGATTTCAAAAAATTCCCATGTAAAAGTATTTTCAACATTTTTTTTCTGCTGCAGCTTTCTCGATTTTATTTATGTTTTTTTTTTGACATTTAAAGCAGGGTTGCCCATAGAACATTTTGCTCAATGATTTTTTTGTTCCTTTTTTTGGGCAAAATATTACCCATAAATTATGTCAAATATACATTTTTTTGCACTTAATTATTTGAATTTCACCAATTAATTAGTTTTGTTAAAATATCTAATTATTTCATGGATTATATACCAAATAAATAAATATAAAGCTTCTCGGTTTTTATTTAAAAAAATATTTTATTTCAGTCAAATTAAAATGTTTATATGGCAATACAGGTTTTATTTAATTTGTTTGCAATGATACCAACATTTACAAGTGAAATCACAATGATAGATCGCTCATTGTTGTGAAAAAAAGAATTAAATTTTGGATCTCAAATTGAGATCCAAACACAAAGCAGGATCTTGTGTTGTTGTTGTAATGCATGTAAATCCAAGATCCGGATCAGATCATGGTGATAATAAAACGCGGCTATTATGCCAAGTTGAACTCCCATCTGTTTCAAACGGACCACACTCAGACCCAGATACAGATTTGTAAGGTTGCTTAAGACAATAAGGTTTTTAAAAATGTCACTTAGCATAGTTTCAATGTCGGGTAATACAAATTTCAGGGAGCAACATTATTCTTGGCGGTTGTTACAATTTTATTTTTTAGTTTCTTTTGTATGCATGATAGGACAGCGAAACCCAGGCCAAAATGTGGCGCCTAACTTCTAGAATAGTTCCACATTAAAAACTCATTTTCGAAAAAGGTGTCGCTTAATACATTCTTACGAGAAGGTATCGATATATTGATAATGCTAAATACAGTTATGTTCAACATCGTTGAATCCTTATCGTCATACTGGCCATATCATTAGACGCACTGCAGAATTTATAACTATTAGGGTCTACGCAATATTTTTAAATATTATAAAAAAATCTAAAAATCTGTTGTTTTATTTGTATAAAAATTAGGAAATAGTGTATATTCTGCATACGAAATAATTAAAATGCATTGCAGTATTCGAAAACCTGATTTAAAAAAGCCGAAAATTGAGATTTTGCATAAAATCTAAAGGACGTCTATTAATATCATTTTTTCCTAACAATGTTTAGATACCTGATTTCTAATTTAATAATGTAACTTATATGATAAAAGAACAGAAACAGAGAAAAAAGTTTTTTTTATGAATTGATCACTATACTTGATTTAAACTGTTATAATTATATCCGCAAATAAATAAAGGGAATAAATATTATCAAATGACGTAGTTTAACAAAGATTCAATGTTATAGGTATCGAAATTAAGAAGCCATAATTTAACTGATTTTAAGAACTGTGGACGGTTTCTATTGCTTCGTAATTCACCTGGAAGACTGTTGTATAATTTGCGAGACACGATAGTGTAAGAATTCCTAAAAAGTGTAGTTCGAAAAATGTTCCATCGTACCTGTTTAGAATTTCTCATGTTATATGTATTACTTATAGGACTTTCCAAATAACCACTCCTCATACAAAATATCTTCAAAACCTTAAAATAAAACAAGTGTCTTACTGGTAGAATATCTGTTTGTCTAAATAAATCTGCAGAGGGAGCGAGACTGGCAGCGTTGCATATTTTTCTTAGGACACGTTTTTGAAGAACTGTTAATTGTTGGATTTTGTTTAAGTATGCACCTCCCCAACAACTGATACCATATTTTAACTTTGTGTAGAAAATAGCATAGTAAATCTTTTTTAACGTGGAGAATGAACAATATTTTTTTAACCGATAAAAGCATCTTACGGTTGAAAGAAGATATTGCTTTAAAAAATCCATAATGTTCTCAGACCATTTTAAATGTTGTTCAATTTTGACACCTAAATACTTAAAATCTTTCACTATTTCTGTATTGAAGTATGTACTGCAGCAGTTTACTTCAGAATTGAACGTATTTATTAAATGAAATACTAGACATTTGCTATTGAACAGTTTAAAACTAGAAGAAGACGGAGCATGGAACAATAACTTTATGTCTTTAGTCCATTGCTGAACATCATAAGCTTGGATTTTTTACTGTCTAAAAGTTTATCATCAGCAAATGCGTTAACTTTCCCTAAAAATGGCAGATTGAAGAATTTATATAAACCAAGAAAAGAATGGGCCCAAAAACTGACCCTTGTGGAACACCCAAGTTAATATCCATGGAATCACTTAGAACATTACTTACTTTGACTGTCTGCGACCTTTTACACAGGTAGGATAAAAATCAATTGTAGATGAATCCTCGTAAACCAACAGCATGCAATTTTTTCAAAAGGATAGAATGACTGACCATATCGAAGGCTTTTGTAATGTCAACAAAAAGCGCAGTACATTTCACATTTTTGTCCACTCCTTGTTGTATTGAACAGCAGACATTTAATAATGCATCTTCTGTTGACATCCCCGATATAAATCCAAACTGTGAGGGGCTAAAGTAATTCTTGCTTTTGAGATATCGTAAGATTCTATTTTTTTTAATTTGAAATCGATGGTAATAATGAAATAATATGGCAAGAGACTGCAAGTCTGTTAATAACTGCTTAATATTCAATTTTATGGTCCTCAAAGCTTCACAAGGCTGTTTGGATACTTTCGAACAAACGCACATTTTAATTTCTGGAATGTATTAAAATAATACATTTTAAAAACACAGCTCTCATTTCCTTCGAAATTTAATTTCAAACAAATTCAAGTACCCGCTTTCACACATTTGGGGGAAGAATAATACAATTAAAAAAATAACCAAAAATAAATGTGGGTTACCTGCAGGTATTTAAAATTAAAGTTCTTTAAAAAAGGAAGATAAAACCCATTTCTCTCGGAAATATTGTATCCAAAAGTATTTTTCATTGTCATTGTCCCAACTATAGCATATATGAAAATTCGATTATAAACTATGAAAAAAAGATAAATACAAAAACCTTACGAAAAGTAAAAATAAACTTAAAACCTGATTAAAGCTACATGGTTTATGAGAGCAAAGTCTGGTTTTAAAGGCAGTTTGATCTCTTCCTCAACAACAAAAATAAAAAATAAAAATTCCAAAAAATATAAACATTTACTTAATGCGATGTATGTCATGTAATTAAGTACACACATGCCTACTGCTGTTTCTTTTTTTTTTTAAATATTCTCAATTATTTTACACTGAACAAAACAAAATTAAATCAACAACAACAAAATTTCCCACCAGAGAAAATTAATAAATTGCTTTTTCATTGGAATTCTCATACACTATCTACCACATTCTCATTTTATGCCAGTATAGGTATTTACATCCATACATAGACATATATTCACCTTGTATCTGCATTAATTAAAAACACGAATTGGAAATTGCATTTCAGTTTTGCACTACGTCCATCATATTAAAATTTAAAAAAAAAGTAAAAAAAATGGACGACATACTGCAGCAGCATCGGGACGACAATATTATCTTATGTCACCATAGTATAGTGCAATAAGGAATTTGATCGAGTATAGTATGGTCGTATTTTTCTTTCCTTTTTTTTTGATGACCCTCATCAGAAGGATATTAAAACAGAAAATAAAAAAGAAAACAAATTATAATGGGGTTTGCTTGGCGAGTTGACCATAAAAAGAAAATTTTATAAGTTTCATAATAATGCATCTCGAGCTCCAGACCTTGAAGCCTCGAACAGGAGGACAACAAAAAAGAGAAGGTTGTGCTTTGCACTTTTAAATAAATATCCATACACCGACAACTGTGAGTCTACACTCCGTTTTACTTGAAAAGGATAAAGTGTCCATAGAGGTTATTACTTCTACCTCAACCTTAATGGCAGTTCTGGAAAATCGATGTACTGAGGGAAGTAAAGAGTCTTCGACAAAGTACAATTTAAATGGATTAAGGGGCATACGAATTTTGACAGTTGATAGCTCCCATTTCGTTGAAGCTATGTTCTTTCAAATGTTTGGTCATGTTTTCAACTATTTTGAAAAATTAAATGCAATCTGCTCTTTGACTGGAGCTAAAGGCAAACGACCATAGACAAAAAACTGTGTTTGGTCAATGATCCATTGGTTACTGAAAACATAACCAAATTTTCATTGAAAAACGATCTTTATCAATGTTATTTTTGTCTGGACAAAAGATTTAAATTATGTTTAGTTTGCACTTTTTATAAGAACACAAATGTTAAAATTAAAATATGGTCCCTGATGCATTTGTTATATCGTTTTAGCTTAGATTTCTTAGATGCTAAAGGTTGTCTTTTTAGAGGTAAATAACTTAGAAATGGAGTAAAACAAAAATGATTTCTTTAAATCAACATAAATGATAATCTTCTGGTATTATAACTTAAATATAACTTCTGCCCTATAATTATCACTGCTAACTGAAGTGTAGTTTAATCTACAGATCAAATTTTCGATGGCTTTTTCCAACAATTCTGGTCTTAAATCAGCAATTATATATCTGGATATAATGATAGACAAAAATTCCCTAATAAGCGATCTGCCTACTTTCAGCATGTTTCCCAACTTAGTTTTCTCCCTCTGCAAATACACTTTTAAATTTGTTTTTCATAAACAATTTAGAACACAAAATGTACTTTGATAAGCTTTCTGTGCCTGCTTTTTCGAAACCTGGATTCATTTTTGAATGTTTTAAATATGAATTTGGCATTAAAAAGTGTTTAATAATCTTAAGTTGATTCTAATTTTTTTTAATACTCATGTTCCTTGACTCAAATAGAAACTTAGCAAAAAGGTGGTTTGTACGAAACACCAACTTACAAGCGACGCGACGCGACGGTTTGTTTTTCTTATGGAGAATTGACATTTATAGACGAATTTGGGGGAACGGGAATTAAGTAGAGAAAAAAACTTCGCAAAGTGTAAACGTTGATGTAAAAAAGAGGCTGGGATGCGACCCACACTGATATCTTTCCATCCCGTCTGTTGTTTTGTCTTGCTTTAAATTTTAAAGGTTTTCGTGTTTTGTTAAAAAAGTTTTACTAATTCAGCTTATTGTTAAAAATTTAAACAATATTTTGCATATAATGAAATAGTTTAACTTCAAAATCTATTGTTCACGAGATATCGGCAACCGAACGTCAATATTTACCAAATTTGCGTACTATTTCTTGTTGATTTTAATTATTTTTAATGAAAAAACGGACTGTTGGATTTTTATACAAAAAATTACTGAATATCGAAAACAATTTTTCAAGGAGACCAAATAAGTTTAAAGCGAACATTTCTTATTTTTGAAAAGATATTTGAGTCTAAAAGTAAATTTTTACCAAGTTTTAGTAATATTTTGTTTAGGTTCTTTTTTTTGTAACTGTCAATTCGATTTTACTCAAAATTATACCGAATGTTGAAAAAATATTTCTTATACGACAAAATTAATTTGAAACTATAATCTAAAATATTGTTTTCAAAATTCGGAAAAATTTTGAGAAAAATAAAATTGATAGTTTTCTTAAAAAAAATAAAAACCTAAAAAAATTGTTAAAACTTGATTTTCGACTCAAATTCGACTTAGTGTGGGTCGCATTCCAGCCAATTTTTTAAATAGCTATGGTAATAAAACACACCCACTCCATTTTTTTTAGAGTCCTTTCTGTATCTTTTTGCATTATATTCTGTATAAGACAATTTATTTGAGGTCGATACCTCTACTGGTTCTCGAACTATGGACTACGATCCTAAACCCGCACAGACATCTCGCTAAAAATCTTTCATTTTGACTCTTGGGACCTTGAAACGACGAGAAATGTCAACATTTTTAATTTGACAAATCGGACCGATTACAAAACTTCCTATGGGAAGTTAACATACATTGCCTTAATCTATCTTCAACTTTTTTAATTCATCAAATGCAAATGATTCTCCAGCCATTCCTCTTAACTATCACGATTTAACGCCTATTCAATCCCGTAGTAACGGTGGTAAGAAATATAGTTAAAGAAGTCAGACAGGCCATAGACAATGACAAAACAATTATTCTTGTGCTACACAACTTTTCCAAAGCTTTTGACATCTTAGACTAAAAGTTACTAGACCACAAACTTGACTATGTATAACTTTTCCTCTTGTTCTGCTGATTTATTTTTTTCATACTTTAGTAATTCAAAGCAAGCTGCTTTTGTAGGCATCAAATTCTCGAGTTTTCTTACCACTTCCTAAGGTGTTCCTTAAGGTTCTATTGTTAGACCTTTGTTGTTCTCACTTTATATTAACGAGCTTTCAAGGCAAATAACAGCTTCTTCTATTCAAACGCATGATGGCGATGTCCAATTATTCAAAAGCTATTCTCTCGGACTTATTGAAAACTGCGTAGTCTATTAATATCTTTAAGTGTTCTAAGACAAATGGATTGTTCTTTAATCACTCAAAGTGCAAATATATCGTGATTAGTAGAAAACCGCTTGACTTCTCGTATTTTCCTAACATAATACTTAATAACTCTGTAATTGAATACGTGCAAAGTGTCAATATGACACTTGCCATATTGGTATGATATTCATAGAATTCTTAACCTAGATACTCATATCAACCAAGTCGTACGCTAATACTTCGCAAGTCTATTTGTCACAATATTTAACACCGATTTAAGCACGCCTCTTGCTGACGAAACCCCTATTTTTACCGACCCTAACTTA
This sequence comes from Eupeodes corollae, assembly GCF_945859685.1. Classification (NCBI taxonomy): domain Eukaryota; kingdom Metazoa; phylum Arthropoda; class Insecta; order Diptera; family Syrphidae; genus Eupeodes; species Eupeodes corollae. Next base: position 197,855,256 of record NC_079147.1, on the reverse strand, counting down.
TGGAGGTGAGATCTTTTGCAACTGTGATGCTAACAGCAGACGCTAATTGCATGTTGCGTTTAACAACATTAAGCCGCTATGTCTATTGTTTAAGGAGATTCGATCACGCCTCTTCTTACTCAAGGAGAACTTACAAATAAATACTTTCGTCTTGAAATTCCAAACCAAACTTACAATAAATTACTTGATTTGATAGCTGACTTAAATTCTTATAACTCTTAAAAAAAAAACGAGTTAAAACATTTTTGAAACGTTTCAAAACCATTTCTGAAGTGTTAGTTTTACTCTGAATGCTCGCGAAACAAGAACCACCCATGCAACTTCTTAAACAGTTCAATTTCACGTACAAGACTCAATACACCAATTGAAAACAAAGCCTCTTTTTTTCAGAACTTCCACAATTAAAAAAATAATCAGATGGCTTGAATGCCGCTGGCCCTTCCAAGCATCTGGAGATAATTTGGTTAAGAGCATGCAACAACTAACTGGAAGATATGGTCAGAAGAAAGCATGCCCGATGAATGAAAACCCTCTAAATTGTACCAACTATAGAGGCATGAGTTTACTTAACATCGCTTAGAAAATCTCCTCTGTCGTAATATTTAAACGTCTGAAGCCCATTGTCAATAAACTGATAAGTCCTTATCAGTGCAATTTTCGATGAGGAATGTCCACAGTAGATCAAATATTTACATTACGGCAGATCCTGGAAAAAAACCCCAAGAACATCAAATCGACATCCACCATGTTTTCATCGATTGCAAGGCCGCATATGACAGTATCTACTGTCTACTGACGAACTCTATAGAGCCATGTCTAGTTTTGGCATCCCTGCTAGATGGAAAAGTTTATTGGGTGAGTTCACACGTAAGTGACATACACAAATCCGCTGGCCCGGATAGTATTCCCCTATTGTTTTAAAGAGGTGTTCTTCAACGCTTTCAAAACCACTGAATAAGCTTTTCCATATTTCCTACCCTACAGGTCTCTTTCCGAGCGGATGGAAAACAGCGTTTGTACAGCATGTTCCTAAAAAAGGCGAATCATCCTCCCCCTCTAACTATCGTCCAATTGCACTCACGTCCCTTTTTTCCAAGGTTATGGAAACGCTGATTAATTACCAGCTTAAGAAATATCTTGAACAACATAAGTTTCTTAATGACCGGGTGTATGGCTTTCGTAGCAATAGGTCTACTGGTGATCTTATGGTGGAACAAATTTTTACATCGTTTTGGGGAAAGTAAGATTATTGCACTTGATATTTCAAAAGCATTTGATAGTGTTTGGCACCAAGCCCTCTTATCGAAAATGCGTTCTTTTGGTATAGAAGAATCCCTTCTTCGTTGGGTTAGAAATTACCTTTCGGACCGTTCAATTCAAGTAGTGTTGGACGGGTTCAAATCTGAAATTCACAAAATAAACGCTGGTGTGTGCCCCAGGGCTCCGTTTTGTCTCCGACGCTCTTCCTTATTTTTATAAATGATCTTTTGTCTGAAACTTCTAACCCACTAAGCACCCTCAGCTTTTCATATTCGTTTTTAGATTATCATCCTTTTCCTTCGGATGTGGAACTTCAACGGCAGCGTATGATAAGCTCATTAAATTCTGATCTTGACAGCATTGTACAATGGGCACTCAAAAACCGTGTAGAATTTAATGCTTCGAAAACTCAATGCTGTCTCCTGTCGTTAAAGCGTAACCCACCCCCGATGCCGCTATTTATGAGCGGCCTTTTATCCAGGAATCTAATCAACTTTCAGTATGAATATCACAGATCACCTCTTATGGAATCATCATATTTTCGATATTGCAAAAAATGCTGCTAGGTGCTTAGGATTTCTCCGACGGTTCAAGAAATTTTTCACCTCACCTGATCTGGCTGTAATTTATAAGGCCTTCATTCGTCCAAAACTTAAATATAACTAGCATATTTGGGCAGGTGCCCCTAAAACAAGTTTTAGTATTTTGGACAGAATCCAAAAAAAGCTTTGAAAATGATAACCGCAACAATTACGTCACTTGAACACCGCCGCAATGTTTCATGCCATTCGTTGTTCTACCTATAATTTTATAAACAGTGTTCTATCGAATTAGCCAGTTGCATTCCCTCCCTAAAACAATTCAGCCGTAATACTCGTATTTCTAGGAATGCACATCAGTTTAACCTTGAGCTCAATTTTAGACGTACTGTCAAGTATAGAGATTCTTTTTTTAACCGCACATCGAGAATGTTTAATGCTTTACCCAGCTCTGTTTTTCCCTATCATTTTGATATTTAAAACTTTAAGACCAATGTGCATCGGTATCTCCTCTTTAATCCTTCCCTATTTTCCTAACGTTCGCACTGTGTTTAAACTTTAAACATGTTAAGGGTATTAATAACCCCTTGAGTGTCCGTTTATTATAAAAAAAGTAAGTAAGTAATCAGAAACATTTAAAAAAAAAGAGGCTGGGATGCGACCCACACTGATAACTTCCCATCCCGTCTGTCGATTTGTCTTGCTTAAAAGTTTGTCTATATGCATTTTTACCAAATTTGCGCACTATTTTTTGTAGATTTTAATTTTTATGAAAAAACGGACTGTTGGATTTTTATATAAAAATTACTGAATATTGAAAACAATATTTTCTCTGAAATAAAATAAGTTTGAAGCCAATATTTTTAATTTTTGAAAAGCTATTTGAGTCGAAAGTAAATTTTTACCAAGTTTTAGTTTTGTTTTTTTTTAGAATTTTATTTTTTTGTAAAAAAACTGTCAATTTGAATTTTTTAAAAATTTTACCATTATATTTCTTATAAGATAAAATTAGTTTGAAGCCAATATTTAAAATTTTCGAAGAGATATTTGAGTAAAAAATCAATTTTTACCAACTTTTATACATTTTTTTTTCAGGTTTTTATTTTTTGTAAAAAAACTGTCAATTCGATTTTTCTCAAAATTTGTCTTAATGTTGAAAACGATATTTCTTATAAGAAAAAATTAGTTACAACCTATTATCTCAAAGTTTTTAAAAGATATTTGAGTCGAAAATCATTTTTTACGAACTTTTGTTAATTTTTTTTTCGGTTTTTAATTTTTTTTACAAAAACTGTCAAATTGATTTTTTTCAAACTTTAACTGAATGTTGACAACAAAATGTTTTGAAAGATAAAAGTAAATTAAAGTCAATATCTCAAAGTTTTGAAAAGATATTTGAGTCGAAAAACAATTTTTACCAAGTTTTATAAATTTTTTTTTAGGTTTTTATTTTTTGTAAAAAAAACTGTCAATTAGATTTTTCCCAAAATTTTATCATATGTCAAAAACATTATTCTTCGTTGCACAAAATTGTTTTCGAGATGAAATCATATTTCCGTCGTAAAATTTTGGAGGTGACAAATTTTTTTTTTCAGTTTTATTGATTTATAAAAAAAACCGTTATATTGATTTTTTTCAAAAAATATACCTGTTTGGTATCACGTTATAATATATTATATAAAATTTAATTCAAGTCTCTAGCGTTTTTGGTTTGTAAGATATTTAAGGTTAACCAAAATTTTCACCTTTTTTTCAAACTGCTATGGTAAAAAAACCACCCACGCAATTTTCTTGAGAGCCCTTTCTGCATCTTTCTGCCTTATTATCTGTATAACAAAATTTATTTGAAGTCGATATCTCTTCTGGTTCTTGAGCTATGGACGACGAAAAAAACGTCGCGAACGTACGGACGTACGGACGTACAAACGTACGTACACACGCACGCACAGACATCTTTCTAAAAATCTTTTATTTCGACTCTAGGGACCTTGAAACGTCGAGAAATGTCAAAATTTTCAATTTGACAAATCGGACCCATTACAATAACTTCCTATGGGAAGTTAATAATAATTTTATAATGTTTCTAAAATATTTCTTAAACACAAAGAAAACATTTTCACAACTACAACAAATAGCAATATTTCAATACACTTAGACTTTAATCGAGCGATTCAAAGTGTATAATTATTTCACAAAACAGGACAATAATGGTTATAAGATGACGAATGCTTTTATGATTTTAACATTTATCAAGGTTCTCCTTTCGGATAGGTATTTCAGAAAAGTAAAAAAAAAGGACGATCTTTATAATATTATTTCATTCCCCGTCATCTTTCTACTTATATATTTTTTGTATACCAATATCCTTTATCATTAATCATTTCCTCCGAACCAAGAGGAAAGTGGGGACACAGTATACAGAAGAAAAAAAAAATCAGAAAATAATGTACCAGAAGTCCTGGGGACACTTCAAAATCTACTTAATGTCACTAATATTTTGTCATGATGTCTTTGTCATTGTTGTTGAATAAGTGAGGTAGACGTAAAATAAAAAAAATGTATAAAATAAATACCGATGAATTCCTGATAAATGGAAAAATATATATTTATTATTTTTGGCTCCGTATGTTGTTTCTCGTCAATAAAGTAAATCGCATTGAAAAAAATAAAGGACTTATGTTGAAGGTTTTGCAAGAAAGAAAAAAAATCAATCAGTTTATTGAGTTCTTAAATCATAAAATGTCCTCATTAATTTCCTTGGAAATCATTTTCCTTCTGTTATACTTTTTTTTATTCTGTTAAATATCTCCGTAGCCAGCAGAACGAAATTAACGTTCAACTTATGTTTTATAGTTGTTGTATCCTTGAAGGGAAAATTATCAATACAATTTTCTTTGTTCTTGTAGCCTTTTTGTAATTTTCTCCTGTCTCGCACATCATGTGTCAGTTATAATTATTATGATGTCGCACTGCCTGTCTTTCCGATGTTAAAAAATTCATCATCATCATAATCGTTTCTTGATGCGCTCTGTGCTTCTTCTCATTTAATTTATGAGGACTTTAAAATGTTAAGAATTTAATCCTGACATTATAAAAGTGTCATCCGCAATAAATGTCCATTCCTAACTATGTATATATAGCACAAGGAAGAAAGAATGTTTTTCTTTTGTTGTTATTGTTGTTCTCTTTCAAACAGGAAGATCCTTTGGTGGATTATTTTATCCTGGATTTTTTCTTTTAATTTTGTACCTTCGAGTCGAAAATTCTGTGTGTTTAAGGAAAGTTGAAAGGGTTATTGGTTTAATTTAGTTAACATAAATTCGTTTTAAGATTATTTTATGTTCGATTCTTTCATACAAATTTACAAAGTCGTCTTAATTCATGGAAATTGATTTCGTGATTCATGTCGTTAATGATATTTTTGACATTGACATTTCAGCTCCATATCATCATAATCGTTCTGACAGTTGATGATTATGATTTTGATGCTTTTTAATAATTAGCGCTCATTTAAAGTTTTTGATAGTGTATGCATTTTATATGCCAAAGTCACGGTGTAAGTAAGCATTATAAAAGGGGGAGAGATTTAGAATTCTGTGTCGGTGTACATTGGTTTTGAATTACTGCAGAAAGAGTATAAACTCTACAAAATTAACTCCTGCAATTCATGGTAAAGTTAAGTTCAAGGGTAAACGGATTCATTCCTAGAAATTGGAATGCACATTCCTAAAATGTATAAGGGAGTAATGCAACTGTCTATGTTACTTGATCATAATCCATTAAAATAATAGCCCGAGTGACGTAATTGGTTTGGGACCAACATGGGTTTTAAATTTTAGCCAGATCATAAACAGAGATCGTCTCGGAAAACCCAAACATCTTGTTGCATTGTTACGAATAGGAAAAGTTAAAAATGCCTTGTTAAGCAAAACAATTACATAATTGCATTAGCAGTTTTAGTTAGAATTTTATTTATCAAAATAAGGAAGAAACTCTGAACCAAAACAGAGCCTTGGGGAACACCAGCATTTATATTGTGTTTATTAGACTTGAACTCTTCCAAAACAAGTTGTATTACATGGTTCGAAAGATGTCTAATATAACCAAAAAGGAATTCATCGATAGGTACGTAGAAATGGCGATCTTAAGGCAACCTAGCCTCAGATCCAATTAGCGCTGTAGTGCGCCGTTTTGATACCAAAAACTCGTTTAACCTGTGATAGAAAGGTGAAGATTTGTAGAGAAGCTTCATAGGAATTATGTAAGAGCCATTTCGTCGCATTGAGAAAATAGATTGGGTCTCTAATCTTTGTCTCAGATAGCTCATCAAGTTCGTGAAAGAATGCTTTTCCAAAGTATTTCATTCTAGTGTTTGGCAAAGCAGGACATTTGCAGAGGAAATGGATTATCGTTCCACTTTCTCCTTGGTCACTACAACTACGGCAAAAGGTGTTGTAAGAGGTACCCAAGTTCTCTGCATGAACTCCTAAAGGCCAATGTCCGGTACAAACCGCAACAATCCTGGCTATGTCTTGACTTGGTCTGCATAGAAGATCGTTTGTACGGGTTTTATTATAGGTGGGCCATATCTTCATAGATATAATGCAGTTGGGTAAATTGCTCCACCTTCGGTTTGATTCAGTTAGGTAGATAGAAGAGATTTTACCCTTCAAAGCACCAAGGGGAATGTTAACCATTTCCGCAAGTGAGCTATGAATGGCCGATCCTTGCCTGGCTAGCTTTCCCACGATACCACTATGGCCCGGAACCCAGATCATGGTGACACCGAGGTTAATATTCAGGCTCTCAAGCTCATCGCGACATTGCTGGACCAATTTAGATGAGGATGTGGTCGAGTTAATGGCTTTGACAGCTGCCTGACTGTCTGTAAAGATATTTTTATATATATTTCGGTTTTGGTTTGGGCTTTGTTTAAGTATTTAACATGCCTCCCTTATTGCCAGTAGTTCAGCCTGAAAAACGCTACATTTAGGGACTAGGAAAAGATCCCAGAACCAACTCCGCACACCATCTTTGAGCCGTCAGTAAAGATGGTTGTGTCGAAACCTTTCGAAACGATGTCATCCTCCCAATCTTCTCTGGATGGGAAAATAACCTTAAAACTCTTACTAAGACTCAAAGTAGGAGTGCAGTAGTCAGTGTCTACCGAGATATTATCTGAGGGAATTAATTTCGTTGTGTTGCTGTGACCATAAGTTTTTGACAACTGGCTGTTTGATTCCTTCAGCCTAATAGCGCTGCAGGAAACTATGTATTTAATAAAAAGATCGATTGGTAGAAGATCCAAAATAACGTTTAAGGCGTCCGTTGGGCAAGTACGCATGGCCCCTGTGGTGGCCACGCAAGCTGTTCTCTGAACCTTCTTTAGCTTATCAATATTATAGGCTTTGCTTAAAGCAGGCCACCACACAATCGAACCATATGTTAAGATTGGACGTACTACAGCTGTGTACGTCCATAAGATTATCTTCGACTGAAGTCCCCACTTTTTGCAGAAAGTTTTGCTGCAGGCGTAGAAGGCAACACAGGCCTTCTTAACGCGTACTTCAATATTTAGTTTTCCATTGTTCTATGTCTAAGAAGGTGGCAAGAGTAAGTTCTTTATAAAGGAGACTCTAAATCTTTACTTATAGATGTTTCAAAGGTTTTCACATTTGATTCGAGGTTTGCTGTAGATTCTGTGAGAGTCGGGAAGTTGCTTAGTTTGGAATTAGCAATTTTACTGAATTTCTTTCAGTCAGTTCTTTTGGGATTTCTATAAGGCGGAGGGTTCTTTGACTCGAAATTAATTTTAAAAAAGAATCCACTTGTGATCCGAAAACGAATTCAAAGGGGAAACCCTCCAACTCTCCACTAATAAATTACGTTTGTTTACTTAAGTAAATGTTTCCTAGCTAAAATATAAGTTCTGGGATTACCTTGGTCTTGATCTGTGGTTTTATAAAAGAGGTCGTATTGGTTGTCTTAAAGGCCTCGCACCTTGAAGGCGTTTTTCACGGTTCTTGGATAACGCCAATGTCGAAGTATTCCTCCCTAAGGAAAACTCTCAAATTATCTGAAGCACACTTAGAGTGCGGCAACCAAATGCTAGCTTTTGGTTGTCTAGGGATGTCCTTAGCTGGGATAAGCTTGAGCTTCAACCCCTCACAGTCATTGCTAACCTTAGCAATGCTTTCACTAAGGAAATCCCTAGAAAAATTGTCCACACACTTGATTACCCTATACCCCCTGAGCATCCATCTCGCCAGAGTCAAAACTAGGGTAGGGGCCCTCACTGTTTGATATAGTGTATGAAAACACCATCTCAGAGAGCTTGCCCTCAATAGAGTTCCACACGTTCAGCAGAACTTTGCTATTTGTGGAGAGCTCATCCACAACTTCTACTTGGAGTACACTAAGAGTACGCAGTTGCGCTGCTCCAGAAGATGGTGCTTTGACTGGCTTTGTCCGGTCGTCAAGTTTGCTCTTTTTCTGAGACGGCTAGATCTCTACCTGAGATCTGTTTCGCTTAGCGGCCTTTTCTTGGCTGGCCAGAAGGTTGTTGTATTCATCAACAGCCTTCTGATACTTTATTTTATTTTGGGCGACCCTCTCATGAATCACTCCGGTCTCTTCATTTTTGGTAATTTTGGCAAGAATGTGAGAGGCAGTTTTGAAGCGGTTCCTGAGAAGAGCGCCTTCCGATAGCTTTTTGGTTCCTCAAATTGTTGTTCTATGTTGGTCCCAAGAGTAGGTCGGAAAAAAAGAGGTCAGCCCCGGCAGAGCCGATATACCTATGTAAGGCAGAAAATAAGACGGAACCTGCCAAGGCATCCGAATGAGCTCGTTAGCGACTGGCTTGCGCCCCAGCCGAAATTCATCGAATTTAAAGTAGCAAAAATATTCTCAAAGATCGATAGAAGAAATGGGTAAAAACAAGACACATCAACGAATCAAACATTTTGCCCTAAAAACAATAAAGAATCATAAAAAGTATTGAAAGATGGCTTCGATCTCTGAAGATTAGAAAACTTCAGAAATTTCATCATTTTCATTTTGGTTTTCAGAACTTGGGCTTAAAAAATTAGTTTGTTCTGGATAGATGTGTTAAAATTCCTTCTTATCAACCTTTCTCATCTTCTGTACTTCAAGCTTTTCTTTTTGACTTGCTTTTTCCATTTAAGTTATGATTCCAAACTAATTCCAATATATTTGGCAGTATATTGAAGGAAAGTAGAAATTGAAATATTATTTTTGTTTTTGTAAAAGTCATGTCCGTCAATTTTTTTCGCCTAAATCCTATAATCTCATTAAGCCCAACATTGGTCTCAAAGTCCAAAAAGTAAAAAAGAAAATCTCAACAAACCCCAAGCGAATGTCGTAACGCTCAAATGAATTTTAAAAACGCCCATGTTTTATATAGTCTAAAAGAATTTTGAATTTGGGTTTAATGACTTTGTGCCATTTACTAAGCCCAAATGAGAAACGTCATAAAAACAAATAAAATGTCAAAATTCAATATAGTAACTCCCACATTAAGAAATTTCATAATGTGCAAAATTGTTTGTGTAGTAAACTTTTTGTGTGTTTGTGGGGTTTCAGGCAGTGAAGTATTATTAGAGAATGCTTCCCCTCTGCAAGCCCCCAGCTAGGGTTCACTGTACAATTTGTTACGCTTTCTTGACGTTCCGATTTGTCGTCGCTGTGCCTTCTCAGAATGCCCAAATAATGAAACACATAACATCTTTTAGGCGATATGTCAATAAGTAACTTGGGCGTTATGGTATTTTAGAATTGATTAGGGCAATATGACATTCTGAAATATTTTTTCGACGATAGAACAATTTTTGGGCAATATGACATTTTTAATATCTGGAATTACTCTACATTACGACAACGAGATGTTAAAACAATTGTTTTTGAGTGCTAACGCGGTTTGGTACATTACTTTTTTATTTTCTAGTAATATTGGTCGTTCCGTGTTCTAAAGAGTCGGTTTGTAACATAAGATTGCAGTATGTACTCAAGTCCCAAGTGCCAAACCTTGTCAAAGTCTTGAGCAACATCTTAGAATATAGCCGATCATATTTGTGCCTTTTGCACTACATCCGTAATCCGAAGAACTTGGTGTATCTAAACTGATGGTTCGGAATAAGTCCTCTTGCTTCTATTATTATTATTCTGAGTTGTTTGAAAATTTATATAGGCGATATCGCTCTTTAAGGTGTTACTTCTGTTGGTGTCTTATCTTGGTTTAGGTAAAACAACGACTTCTGCAATTTTCAAATGATGTGGTACATATCTTAGCTTCAGTCATGTATTTATTAAAAGGTTAGAGTCTTTTCTTTAAAAATTTGTTTAAAAGACTGAGATATCAAATGTTGCTTCGGGTTAAGTGTTGTGGGCCCGTGGTGTAATCATTTCAAGAAATATTTCTTCTCCTGTAAAATAAGTCTTAAACTAAAAATTCCTTTTTTTTCGTTTTTCGCATGCAATATCAAGATTTAGGCCTTGGTTTTCCTCAACAAATATCTCCATCCATACAGCAGCTTATATCACACGTGGCGCGTTGGTTAGTAGATATCAGTGCCATCTAAAGTTTTTTTTTCATGCCTGCCTCTTGCGAGCAATTAACAAATCCTCCAAGAGTAATTCTTTAATTCTTGTCATGAAAAGTGCTTTCTCAATTTAGACCTTCGGATTCGGATTAAAACTATAAGCATTTAAATATATAAATTTAAAAATAATCGAAATTACAATGGTTATTTTTCTGGATTTTAGAACCCTTAAAAGACTGTAGAACTTGTCCAGAATGATAAAATTGGGCTAATAAACTAATTTTTAATGTCTCAATATTCATCCTCTTTATTTTGCATTTATGTTTTCATATCAATTCTTTCAAAATTCCAAGAATTTACAAAATCATTTTTTAAAGAATGAAAAACTACTTTTCTCCGGTTTTCCCTCAAATGAAAACTTGCCTCTGAAATCATCGGCAACAAAAAACAGATTATCATCTACGTTATCATAAAGAAAAAAACGAAAACACTTCAATTCGTTTATTTTTATCGCATTTCTTTCACAATCCTTGGTATATCCTTTCTGTTAAGTCCTCACTTAAGTTTAACTCGTATAATTTCACAACTGATGGAAGTGAAGGGGCCGGGTGGAGGCGTTATTGGTGACTATGTGATGGCGGGTGTACAAGCAAGTTCGTCTCTTTCTTATCCTTTTTTCCCATCAATGTTGAAAAAATACTTATTTGCTATTGTAAAAGGTATCTACATATACATACTTACAAACATATCCTTTCTTTATACATTCTTTATCCTCATTTGCGAGGTTCATTTTTATTGCTTGTTACATGTGCTCCATAGCATTATAGTTCGATGTTTTCTTTCTTAACTTGATAATTCAAAGCTTTTTATTGGTATCGTAAGAAAAAGCGATGTTCTTGATGACAGGTTTTATCATACATCAAAGTGATTGGTAGCACGAGCTCGACGACAGCGCCACCTACCAAATCTATAAACCATAAACAATAATATTTTAACTCAGAAAGACAGTTTATAGAAGGAAGTTCACAATACTCGTACTAACAGAATCATCAACGGAAAAATTGACAACTTGATTACGGCGCCCCCTATATCTTTTTTCCTTTATTTTAAAATAAACTAGAACTTAATCAAATAATTATCAGAAAACATACTGCAGCGCCATCTGCATAATGGCATTTAACAGTTTAAGCCTAAATACAACAAGTTCATTCAACTCAGTTTGTGTCCTTAAAATATTCTGTTCATTTTGTTTTCTTATGTTTTTTTTATCCTCCACATACAATTGAAGTAGCTTTAAGGACATTCCATTGAAAATGGTGGATATAACCTTGTTTTTCCGATAAAGGACAGTAATTCGACACCACATGGCATGTATAGGTACATTTTTAAGGATTTTGGTGTTATTTCCTTCAATTTTTACCTCCTTGGAGAATATTTCGCCTGTATAGTTGGCTTTGGGTGAACGACTAAACGGTGGCCACGGTAACAAGGACGATGACGACAACGCACGAAGACGATGACGGTGGTGGTGGTAGATGTCGAAGTGGAGCTTTAACTCGCCTTTGGAATGTTTTTTTTTCTGTCCATTGCCTGGTTATCGGCTGTATGTGATCTCATTTACAAATAGGTACGTAGTTAAGATACAATCACCGTGAAATGAGTTTCCTTTTGCCGGTTGTAATATTTTTTGTGCCCAGTTTTTCTTCGTTTTCTTTTTTTTGTTTCTTTTGTTATCGAAGTTTATCGCTGTCAAAGCGTCTTTTTATTTTGCGATAAGAATAAAAACCGAACAAGAAAATCCTTTGCAAAAGAGGATATAACAAACAAACAACATTCAAAATCTACAAAACGAGAAAATAAGGTGCGGGGGAGGAAAAGTAAGAAACGTAAAGAAAACATGAGAAAAGGAACATGATTGCCCGAGAGAGTGAAAATAATATTATGGAAGTATGAAGGCGACAACATCTGTTTTTCGTTTTTTTTTTTTTTTTGTAAAATTAAATCGAGCTTAAGGATCCCAATATAATTGAGTAGGTATTAGGACCTTTTTATATTTTTGAAATTTCTTAAACTCAAAGTTTCATGCTGTTGTTCGTGAGAAAATGTGTGTTTCGTTGACATTTTATAATGATGAGAACTAGCAGCTATTATATTTTAATTGTCTATCAACTTTGCGAACAGTAGGCAAGTCTTCATCCTATTACAGCCAGTTAGGGTACTATACTTTAAAAAGGTATACAGGTGATGTGACTTGTTTTTGTTTTTTTAATTTGTACGTTAAATGTATCGGAAAATGACTCGAAGGACACAAGTAGGTTACTATCGACTTAGCTTAGCAATTCGAGTATTCAAAAATTCCTTTAGTTCATGTCGTTGTATTCCGAATAGAGGCTAAGAACGGAAAGTTATACTTAAGACCTGATATTTTCTGCAATTTAAAGAATGCAAGCTCCAAAACACATACTCACATTTGATAATTTCATCCTTAATGTACATATTATCTAGTCATGCTTACAAACATAAAACATGTTTTGTATTCACTTTTGTTTCTTTTATTTGGCCATAATATAATGTTAATTAAAAAATTGGCTTCAGTCAAAATTACAGGCCTCAGCTCCAAAATGTCTCATTGTCATTCTTGATCATTCAAACCCTCATGAACACTCAATCCGAATCCTTACATTGGTCACAATTTCCACACTGCATTAGTCTGTTCCTTATATGGGAAATCTGCTCAAAGGACCACACAGGCTCTAAAAATTGAAGCTATGGACCAATAGCAGAACTCATTGTTTCCACTGATATTTTTGAGACTGCTTCCATTAAATTTATTTTAAGATGTACAAAATTCCTGTGAGAAGTCTTTTTAGCACGCTCTCCAATTCTGACCGCACAAATAATATTTATGACTACAATATATGGACATCTCAAAAGCAAATCTTAAGCTTGTCTTAATTTCAATATTGACCCTAATACACTTTTGTGTTGTCTTGGCTTTTCCCTCACCAGAATTCCCTAGAAGAATATATCTTCATTGAAAAGGAGAAAGATGCTATGTTGAACCCTTTAAACAAACATTCTATCACATCTCTATCTCAAACGTTTTCCTATTCGTTCCCGAAAAAGGGCGGGATGAGATACTTTGGAGTGAGACTTTCAATCAAACAATTATAAAAGCTTAGTGATATTTTTATGTCGCAGAAATGTATCTTTGTTTTTGTTATAAACTTCTTCAACGGCACAAATCTGTTCATTGAATAAAAAGGGCTATTTCATGATAATTTCCGATAATTGCGAAATGTCAATCGTAGCGATTGCCGTTTGGCACGTAGTGCCATTCTGCTGCAACAACATCTTGTCTTAGTCCATATGCTTCAATTTGAGCAATTAGTTGTCATCGCTACGTAGCGACACAAAACGGTAACTAGTTGAGGATGCATCATCACCTGGTGAACCTCTCGTGGGTTATTGTCGCCCGATATACGGCAATTTTGCTTGTTAACACAGTCATTCAACCAAAAATGCGCCTCGACACTAAAGATGATCTTTTGGCCAACATTGTGGTCCTCTTCCAAACGATTCAAAGCCAGGCGGCGTTGTCTTTGGTCATGACCTTTTAATTCATGGGTCAGTTGCATTTTTTAAGGGTGCAGACTCAAGTCCCGACCCAAAATTCGTAAAGTTGAAGTCTGGGAATAGCCGAGTTCTTGTGTTCGGAGAGGAAGAGACTGCCTCGGATTCTGCTGTACGGACTGATTGCTTACTGAATCGGTCGTATCAAACTTGGCCACCAAGCGTTTAAGGGTCGACTGTGAAGGGCCACCACGGCTACCGTAAAATGGGTGCAATGCGCTCAACGTTCGCGTTAACGAACACTCATTTTGATAATAAACTTTTATGCAATCGTGAAACTTGCCATGATGGTTAAGCATAAACAGCTGAATAATAAACAAAAGATTTGACAGATGTCACCAAAACAAAATGGCAGCCACTAGGCGCCAAAATCTACCCGCGCAAACTGCAAAAATCTCTTACAAGATTAACTAGCCAACGGTGACATCAATTTGACTCATATTGTTGGTGACGCCAACGCTGGACTGTTTTTTTTTTCAACTGTAGATTTCCTTAATAAGAACTGACAGTTTTCGGTTTTTTACGCAATCCATTCTCAGAGAGATGCAGATCACCGTCCGTAATGGCCTTATAGTGATAGGACACATGACATTTCTCTTAACAGCGTGATGATATCAAGAAAACAGATTTTGGGATGCAACCCGCACTGATAACTTCCCATCCGTACCGGTATGTAGATTGTTCTAAGAGTTTAACGAAATACTTAAAACAACATTTTGTGTAAGATGGAATAAGTTTAAAATCAACATCTTCCTTTGTTCTCAAGAAATATCAGTCGGAAAGCAATTTTTATGAGTTAAGTTTTATTTGTGATTTTTAAAAGCTATAGGAAAGTTTTTCCAAAAAAAATACATACAATTCAGAAAAATGCATGAAATCTTTATTTGAATTGATAGTACGGTCCATATAATTTAGTGTTCGAAGATTTCATGCAAATGTTGATCTTAACTTCCCCTCTAATGGTCCATCCGCCTAGTCCAATTCTGGCACACTCTTGTCTGTATAAACATGGCCCCACAAAAAATAGTCTGAAGACGTTAAATCGCACGATCTAGGTGACCAATCGAGCGGTCCCGTACGTAAAACAATGTAATGTTCACCGAACTTGGCTTTCAATAAGTCCCTTGTTGCTCTTGCTGTGTGGCATGCGGCACCGTCTTGTTATAACCACATGTCATCCAAGTAAATCTCTTGCACTTTGGGCAGTAAAAAACAAGCGGTAGCGCTCACCATTCACAATTACGTTACGTTCTTCGCATCATCTTTGAAGAAGTTCGGTCAAATGATGACACCAGCCCATAAATCGCACCAAACTGTGACTTTTTCTGGATGCATTGGTAGCTCTTGCAATGCTTCTGGCTGATATTCACTCCAAAGTCGACAATTCTGCTTATTTACGTACCAATTGAGTCAAAAATGAGTTTCGTCGCTGACCAAAATTTTTCGTTAAAAAAGTGGATATTCGGCCAACTTTCCAAGAGTTCATTAATCTAAAAATTTTACGTTGCAGTAGGTCATTGGGCTTCGATTCTTGCACCAGCTATATTTAGAAAGGCATCACACCTAAATCCTTCTGCAAAATTATCCACGTGGTTGAGTAACACAGGCCCAACTGCTGTGAACGGCGAAGAATCGATAATTGATGGTCATCATTAACACTGGCCGAAACAGCTGCAGATATTTTCTTCAGTTCGAACTCTAAGTAAGCGTGTTGGTGGTTTAATGTCCAACAATATAAATTTAGTGCGAAATAAAATTACAATAGCCGGAATAGCCGCTTCTGTGCGTCGATTAAACTGACCATAAAATGGAAGAAGCGCGCGATGAACTTTCCTAACAGAGTACGCATTTTTATAATAAAATTCAATAATTTGCAAGCATTGTTCGTTTTTAACCATTAATCGTAATGATTAAATTATAGACCAAATTGAAGATGTTTGACAGTGAAACAAAATACGAAATGGGCGTCAGCTGTTTAAATCAGGCTTTCCAAAAAGATAATAGCTAAAAAACCAGCCTTTACTTCGGAAAATTACTAGAAGTGAAGATACATTTCTTTCTTTGTAAGTTGCTGAAAATAGTTTCAAACAAAACAGGCAACACGTCAAAACTTATTATTTAGCATGTTTTTTTTTTTAATGGTTTCAATTGCAATATTTTAGAGGAAAATAACGTGTATGACCAATTTCTGACGCTTAATCTATTTTCTGTAAACACATCTGAGCCTACACATTTCCCTAATAATGGTAATCGTTCATTGTTGGATCTATTTTTAGTATGTGATCGAAATAAAGTTATTTAGTACGATCAACTATCTGCTCCAGGTTTTTCAAAACACGACCTTGTTTTCTTAGTTTATGATTTCCACGTTGAAAGACATAGGCAAAACCATACCATCGAATACAGGGATTTCCGTAATTTGAACTACGCCGGCCGCCTTGGAACAAAATCTTAATACTATTAGTTGGAACTCTTTGTTAGATATATCTTCGCCCTCTATGCAGGTAGAATTTTTTACTGAAAAAATTAATGAACTTTATTATAGTCACGTGCCCCTAAGAACTCAAACTTTGAGTTGAAATAGCAAACCGTGGATAACAAGAAGTATTCTCTCTCTCATTAAAAAAAGAGATTTATTCTTCAAACGCTGGAAATCATTTCGCATTGACAGTTTTTATGTAAATTATTTCAAACTGCGAAACAAAATTATTCGGGAGATACGCAAGGCCAAAGCTCAAACATATTCAACACGTTTCATTGCCGCATTGGGAAGCAAAGAGATTTGGAAGAATCTGAAAAACATAGGAATTGGTAAATACGATAACAAATCTACAGATTTGCTTGACATAAATGCTCTTCCGTCTCAAGCACGACAGGCACCTCTCATTTTCCAGACCGGGTTAATTCATCGGAGAATAATTTATCAAATGCTAGGCCTAATACACCCCTTTTCGACTTCTTTCCTATTACCCAGGCCCTTCTATCGATAAAATCTAACACTGTAGAACTCGATATGATGAACCCTAAGTTCTTCAAAATTGTTCTCCCTACCTTGCTACCATTTATCACACTCATTTTTAACTCCATTTTAAGAACACGTGAATTTCCTTCTCTATGGTTATTCCTATACAAAAAAATTCCAAAGGAGATGAGTTTAGACATATATATATATTGCCTTTCTTGTCGAAAGTTTTTGAGAGAATACTTCAAAAGCAAATAAACGAGTTTTTAACGCGGTTTGACTTATTGACCTCAAGACAATCCGGCTTTCGAAAGAAAAATAGCTGCTGGACTGCCTTGTTAAGTGTTTTTGAGGATATTAGAAAAGCAGTTGATATGGACATCGTTTCATTTCTAATTCTTCTCGATTTCTCTAAGGCCTTGGATATGGTAAAATTATTTCAATTTTTACTCCTCTGCAGTCGATCTATTGTTTTCTTATTTAACAGAACGTGAACAGGCGGTTGAACATAATCAACAAAAATCGATCTTCTTACCTGTAGCGAATGGTGTTCCACAAGGGACAATACTAGGCCCCTTGTTCTTTTCAATGTATGTGAACGAGATGCCTAGTATTGTAAAAAAATGTTCCATTCGGATGTATGCCGACGACACTCAGCTGTACCTAAGTTGTCCCTTAGGGATGATTGAACACTACGTTGCATGTATTAATGAAGATTTAAAAAGAATCGATCAATGGTCAATAGAAAATTGCTTGCTGCTTAACCCGATAAAATCGAAATGCATCGTTATCGCTAGGAATAAGATGGATCTGTCATGTTTTCCTCAAGTCGCTCTCAAAGAAAATGCCATCATGTATTTCAACAAATCTGTAAATCTGTAAACCTAGGTGTTTTGTTCAATATGACCCTGACTTGGGAGGACCATATCAATAGAACTGTGGGTAAGTGTTTCTTCGTATGCTTTGGCCATCTCAATATTTAATTCCAATACAAATCAGAGTTCTTTTAATAAAAACGTTGTTTCTGTCTTTATTAACTTACGGTTACGAAATTTTCTGCAAACTTGACTTCGAAAGCAAAAGAAAACTTAGTGTCGTCTTTAACTGTGCTATTCGTTATGTTTATGGACTTAGACGTTTTGATCGAATATCCAATTACGTGATTCAATTTCTCGGAATGACATTTACAAATTTTCTCAAATATCGAACTTTAACTTTTTTCTTTGATATTCTTCAAACCTGACAACCTGACAACCTTAATACCTTTATAATGAGATAAAATTCCTAAACTCAAATCGTTCCGCTCAAGTTTTGGTCCCTCGTTTTTGTTGTGCGACATCTGAACGTCAGTTTTTTGTAAACTCCTCACGAATATGGAATTCGTTACCACGTGAAATAAGAAGCTTAAATTGCGCAAAGAAATTAAGAAATGAATTAAAACTGTACCTTTGCAATAAATTATAATTAAAACAATTAATAATACATTTTTAAATTCATCTTTCTTTTTGTAATTTGATGTTTTAACATTTTAACTTATATTTATTGTGATACAAAATGCCGTAGCTGCCGTACACTTTAAAGCTATATTATAAATAAGAACTTATGTTCTTACAATATTAGCTAATCATGATTAATAAATACTAAATACTAAAACACTTAATGGCTCTTAATCCAGTTTTCGAGAAATGTTACCTTTAGATGATTTTGTTTTGCATGTTTAGGCATTCAGCTTCTGATTGTGACAAGTAAGCATATGACCTCTCTCTGATTGATAACGCTTTATGTATTTTAATTCATAAATGACAATCATATCTAAATGCAAAAAACAAATCATTTAAACTAGCACAATATCCTTTTAACATCAGCTTCATTATAATAAGCTATTTAATTCAAGTTGATGTGTATAATGGAGCTTCTTGATTATCCTGATTGATTTAATCAATTTTCCATTATTTGTTTGACTTCCTTTATACCTATTGCAGCATGATAATGATAATAATTATTATTATTTTAGTTTAGTTAGAGAATTGAACTCTTGGTCTCAAATGAATATATTGCATTTATCCAACCATGTGCATCAAAATCACTATAATCACTATCAATTGTGATTAATAAACATATATATTACATAGTTGCCTTTGTCTGTGCAAATATACAATACATTAACAAAAGTTCACACATACATATATGTAATATAACAACCGATATTATCAGTCAATTAGTTAAGTTGTTGTATATACATTATACAAGTATTGGATAAAATGTTTATGATAGCAAATATTTGCGTGATGATGCGTAACGTTTATAAATAAATATTTATAACAAAACAGTTGATTCAAACTAAATTCTATAAAATAAAATCATATTAAATCAATCATCAATGTACATTGGAATGGAAAATAATAGATTAGCTATGTATTGACATTTATTTCAAAAACTGCATCTATGAAATTTTTCAACTGTGTCAGGATCAGAATGTTTTCAGTTGAACTTAAATTAACGCTAGTGCCAATGATAATAGAATGTCTCTCTCTCTTTCTCTCACTCACTGCTGATTCACTGACTCACTATAAAAACAAACGGAAGGAACTCCTCATGAAATGCATTCAAAAATACCCCCTTATGTCCTGTCCCGTCCGCAATGGAATAATGTCATATCGCATCACACATATCGCCTGCCTGTTCAAATATGCTCGAAGCAAACATTATGGCATGACACTTATCAGCCTTTATCCACAAAAGTGTAATTATTTTCATCTCGTGTCTCTCACTCTAACTCTGTGTTGTCTTTCTCCCTCTCTTTGGTTGTCTAAATGGCTCACAGCAGCTTGTTTGGAAAAACAGCCGTTTTTAACACTGTTGGATTGATACTGGTGCTGGTAGTTTCAAAAACACAAATTCAAATGGATTGCTGAAGGAGAAAGGCAGGGTATACGATGTTGATGATGATGGGCCTCAAGCTCGCTGACTGAGCAAGGACTATGATAACGAGGATGACGAAGAGGACGGTGAGGATGACGACGAGCAACGTGCAACGCGTTCTTTAGCCAAGGGTGGTGTTTTGACTCCGCATTGCAAATAGAGGAACCCAGTAAGTGTGCTGAACACCACCCCGGCGTTGATTCGCAACATCATGTCCTATTTTGGAAAATTTACATAAAACCGAAAATTACTTTTCATGTCGGTCGTCCTCACATGTCCAGCATGAGAGAGAGAGACCTTCAGGGAGGCTTCCCACTGTCACAGCAAAAGCAGAAGCAGTATACCAGCAGCATCATTGTGACAAACGTCGCTAATAATTCATACTGCTTCCGTTCATGTGGCAGGACACAATCCCAACGACGTACACACATGCATGATGATAGTGCTACCGCCCGCCTCCTGCTTTGCATTAACATTAGCCACAGGGCTTCAGACGAACGACGATGTTGATGACGATGACGACAGACCATCGTCCTTACAATAGTTGATCCTCAAAACTGGACTGTGTGTGTGTGATATTAGTTACCCAGGACGAAAAATATCATCCCTGCTGCATGGTGCAGGGTGCGTGCAGGAAGTGGGTGAAAGATTTCTTTGAGCCGAATTCAAAACTCCGGTATACAGAAATTTGAAATGTTTCCTTCATAGATGAATGCTTCGGATATGGATTCAATTTAATGTGTTATTGTTGGCCAACGATTTACAAGTCCATGCATCTCTCTCTTTCTCGTCGTCGTCGCGTCGTCCTGCAGAAGGACATCAGCATTGGATGACTCTCTCTTGTCGTGTTCATGTGACAGAAGCTGTCATCAGGAACACACAGAGAGAAGCTTAAGTTCGTTCTATAGCTCTGCAAAATTATACTTACACCAAAAGCAAGATGATATATCTATAATTTTAAACAGATTTTCCAAAAACATATCTAGGACGAGTACATTGAATGTTTTTGTGGGAATTATGCCTAAACAACTTATGTATATATGACTTACCCTACCTAACTACCGTTACCATATGAGTTCCTACATATTTGTGAGATGTTGATGCATAACTTCATAACATGATGCGTAATGCTAACAAACAAGGAGTGTTTAGGCTCAAATTCAATTAACAGAGAATGAGCAATATATACTTACAAAATATATATAAGTTTAGTATCTTATATGTATGTATATTATATGAGCTGAGGGTATTAATTTCCGTGTGAATAATAGAACAAGGGAAGGGAAACAGAGGGATTCAGATAAGGGAAGTATTTCCTGCCAAAAATTAAAGGCTTACAGAAGCTGAGAATAATGAAGTAATAACATTTAATAATGATAACTTAGAAAACACTTAAGCATATATACTTATTGTACATATTTACATACGTATGGAAATTTTGTTATTATTTGTTATTGTACAATAATAATGTTGTGATTTTGGATTAAAATTTAAGATTTTTATCAAATTGTTTATGCAACTTTAAGAAAGACAACATTTTTTGTACAAAGAACAAATTCTATTTATTTGTTTTCGACTGAGATCGAGAACTCATAAGGAGGAAAGACGGTTCAAAATTTAAGCCATAGATCTCTTTAATATTGTATTATGAAATGAAACATTTACATAAGTGTTTCATTTGAAACAACAATTTATCTTTATGAATACAAGTAAGTAAATTTTGACATCTCCAGGTCGACGTCTCAAAATCTTAATTTTTTGAGAGATGTCTGTGTTTGCGTGTGTACGTACGTTCGTACGTCCGCTTTTTTCGTCGTCCCTTATCTCAACAACCAGTAAATATACCGCTTTTAAATAAATTGTGTTATACAGATAATAATGCAAAAATATGCAGAAAAGACTCTAAAGAAAATTTTAATTTTGGTTAACCATGGTGCCCATTTTGTTTTTGTGACATCTGTCAAATCCTTTGTTTATTATTCAGTTTCTTATGCCAAATCATCATGGCAAGTTATACGATTGAACCGCATGTTGAAATGATAAAACTTTATTATCAAAATGAGTGCTTGTTTGCGATTTGACCCCACTTGACTTTTTCGTATGAGGTTTCTTAAAGTCACAGGTCTTTGCAAATAAACGACTATCGACCGATGCCCTAAAGGTGAACAAAACACAGGCCATTGCTCAAACGCAGCCGGATCTATGAGGAAAAGTCATTGAAAATTGGATTACTCGGATCCGTGCCGCCGTAAGAAACCGAGAGGGGTATTTGAATGATGTTATATTTCAAAAAAAAAATAATTCTGTTAACACATCACACATTGCTTGTTTGATTCCATTTCAACATCTACCCGTCCTTATTGAAAAACCCTTTATATTATGACGTGATACCAAACTAATAAAATTTTGAAAAACTTTGAACTAACGTTTTTTTTTTATATTTTCGAATAGTTTAGGAACAACCACTGATTTGATATTTGATATTTGATATTTGATATTTGATATTTGATATTTGATATTTGATATTTGATATTTGATATTTGATATTTGATATTTGATATTTGATATTTGATATTTGATATTTGATATTTGATATTTGATATTTGATATTTGATATTTGATATTTGATATTTGATATTTGATATTTGATATTTGATATTTGATATTTGATATTTGATATTTGATATTTGGTATTTGATATTTGATATTTGATATTTGATATTTGATATTTGATATTTGATATTTGATATTTGATATTTGATATTTGATATTTGATATTTGATATTTGATATTTGATATTTGATATTTGATATTTGATATTTGATATTTTATATTTGATATTTGATATTTGATATTTGATATTTGATATTTGATATTTGATATTTGATATTTGATATTTGATATTTGATATTTTATATTTGATATTTGATATTTGATATTTAATATTTGATATTTATTGATTAAAAAAACAGCTGTACATTAAGATTGACTCAGCTCCAAAATAATTGTATGCAACAAAGAATAAAGATATTTCGACTTAAATATCTTTTTAAAAGTTTAAGATATTGGCTTTAAACTAATTTTATCTTATAGAAAATATAGTTTTATACATTAAGTAACATTTTTAAAAAAATTAGACACTTATTTTTTTTTCATAAACAATAAAATCTACAAAAAATAATATACGCAAAATTGATTAAAATTGATATTCAATTTACTATGTCTCGTGAATCAAAGAAGGTAATGTCTTGAAAATGTTTTAATTCTGTGTTAAATTCAGTTGTTAACGTAAGGTATTGTTCTTAGAAGAATTAAATCTGTATTTGTTTTTATACAAATTTTCAAGAAATGCTACTTAAATTGGTAAAAATTCAAGTAAATCAAACTATTTTATAAATAAAACAACAAAAAACTAATAAGAAATGGTTTCCAACTCAAGTGTTAGTAGAAGAAAGAAATATATAATACACAAAATATTGTCAGTAATATTTTGTTAAGGTTGTAAGCAAGACAAATCGACAAACGAGACAAAAAGTTAAAAGTGTGGGTCACATGCCTGCCTGTTCTTAAAATGATTTTCATCACAAAATGATATTATAAACTACAACTCCTTAACTCTGTTTTCTTCAATACCCATCAAGCTACTCCAAAGTATTGTCCATACTTTTCTTTATTTTCATTGAAGACCTAATTTTTCCTTTAAAACATTTTTTTTTTAAGGCAGATCTACTATAACCAATCATACTTAATTTCTGTTTAAAACTCTAAACAAATAAGAGAAATTAAAAGTGTTAGTTATGGCTTAGACTTTAGTAAAACTTTCCATACAACGAATTATTTATCTTTAGCTTATTTTCCTTGATTTTTTATTTCATGGCGCTGATGTGGTACGGCGAGTGAAACTATTATTTCTGATTTCAAAGTTTTATATAAAAATCCAATTTTATTTACTAAACTTAATCTAGATCACAATTATAACAATTGATAGTCTACGAGCTTATCAACGTGTTAACTGTAAGGCGAATCATCAACGAACGACTCTGTTTAGTCAAACAACTAGAAATGATAACTGTGCGTGTGCAGACTGCGGAGAGCTAATTACGATATTAAGCTTATACTAAACCTTACAAGCAATCATTCAAGTAATGATGGTCATGATTTCGGAGTCATAGGGTGACCACTACAGCGCAGATCGTATCTATAGGACCGACGATATAGTAGTTGTTTTTAAGTACTCAGTCTCCTATCCCATTAATGCAAACTAAAGAGTTCCTCATTTCACCTTGGTCCTTTGGTCTCCCCATCGGAACTCTCACTCTCAAACAATTGATTCTGTACAACACAGGGTCGATAATCTATTCCTAAAACCTAATAAAGAGCAAAGAACAACGCGATGTCGCTGATATTCTGTTTCTATACCAACTTTTAGCAGGGACCATAGACTCACCATTTCTTCTAGGAAAGATATATATTTATACTAATTTAAGGAACTCCCGAGAAGGCTTTCTTCATCAGCATTAAAATTATGGCCTCTAGGAGTCTATCATAAGAATGCACCATATAGCCCACAACGTGCATAACACCTTCCATATCAGTCCTTTCTCCCTTAGAAAAAATCTCTAAAACTCGTTTTAAGTTTTTTTTTTTAAGTTATTTGTGGGCCTTTGGGCTCAAGCCCAAACATAATTTAAAACTAAATAAAAATTGGTTTAAGTCTAGCCTAAAGCCTTTTATGTTAATAGCTTACATTAAGCGAAAATAAATAAATGTGAAATGATTTATAATTTTGACCAAGTTGATGTTTATGTTTGATTTGAGAACAATTAAGTGGTGATTTTCATCGGCTTTGTTGAAGCCGATGAGAATCACCACTTAATTGTTCTCAAATCAAACAAATGTGAAATGGGAATCCTTTCGGATTCGTTGTAAATCTGTTTTATATAAGTCGCCTACATTGTCGATTCCTAAGACTACCTTATAACTTCTGAACTTGCCTATCGACGCTATTATAGTTTATGACATCTAAACATATAATTTAGCAAAAAACAAAAAGAAAAAAACACAAGGTGATGAATTGAAATATTAATTTATTTATTTATTAATTTCAGAGATAAATATGGTAAAAGGACAATATGGTGGAGCTATGTAACGTGGGCCAAAGAATCAACCACATCAAAAATACTTTGTAAGTATAAATGTTTCTGTTGTTTTCTAGGAACTATAACATTGCCTTTATTGTGATCACTAACATTAATTTAACAAATTGAAAGTAGAGAATCCTAATGGTGATCATATATTGTTTAATAGGTATAGCAAACATCTGTTATAATTTTCTTTAAATTTGAGTTAAAAAGCTTTTGATTTTCATCAGTTTTGCTTTTATGAAAAAGGGCTAAATCGTATTGAAATGTTTCAAAACTTAGAAAAAATTATACTGCGATGCGACCCACACTGATAACTTCCCATCTTGTCTGACTAGTTGTCTTGCTTAAAAGTTTTGTAGGTTTTCGTGTTTTGTTGAAAAAGTTGTCAATTGAATCATTCTAAAAAAATTTAAAATTAATAACAATATTTTGCCTATGATGAAAAGTTTGATTTCAAAATATATTTTTGTTAACGAGATTTTTAGTCAAATCCCATTTTTTTTATTTCCTATATAAATAAATAAAAATTGTCAATAGCAAAATTGAGAGCCGTTTCTGCAACTTTCTGCATTATTATCTGTATAACAAAATTTATTTGAAGTCGATATCTACTGGTTCTTGAGCTATAGACGATAATAAAAACGTCGCGAACATACGGACGTACTAACGTACGTACACAAGCACGCACAGTCATCTTTCTAAAAATCTTTTATTTTAACTCTAGGGACCTTAAAACGTCGAGAAATGTCAAAATTTTCAATTTGCCAAATTGGACTCATTACAATAACTTCCTATTTAAAATTAACTAGTTTGAAAATTCACAAATTGGACACTTTGCGTATTTTAAGACTGATTTTCTTTTATTTCTACTTTTGTGAGTTTATTGGTTTTTCGACAATCACTTATAACTCGGCTTATTGACAAATTTGAATTGAACATTTACCTTACCACTGAAGATGATTTTCACAGAAAATTTGTCTTGCCAAGAGGCTTTGGTTCTTGAGCCAATTGATTCTTGTAAGCAGGTAAATGCAATACATTATGCATAATGTACATCAATAACTAGTGTAAGAGTTAGGCATGACGATGAGTTGAAGAATGTCAAATGAATTGCTAAAAAAATCATGACGTTTAGGTGTGGCTCACATTCAACATCCGCCTATAAAATTTTACGACTTACTTACTTACTTAAGGTGGCGCTACAGTCCGGAGCGGACCTGGGCCTCAACCAACAAGCGTCTCCAGCCAGCTCGGTCCCTAGCTAGCTGTCTCCAGTTTCGCACGCCAAGTTGGTTGAGGTCCTCTCCCACCTGGGTGCGCCACCTGAGTCGCGGTCTTCCTCTTATATCTTCTCCTCCATTCTCCATCTATGCGTACAGGACCAAAAATCACCCGAAGAATTTTTCTCTCGAAGCATCCTAAGACGCCTCAGCGCCATAAATGAGAACCAGGATGATGAGTGTCTTATAGACGGTGATTTTACATGCTCGAGAGAGGACTTTACTTCTAAATTGCCTTCTAAGTCCAAAGAAGCAGCGATTTGCAAAAGTTATTCTTCGTTTGATCTCAGCGCTGGTGTCGTTGTCTGCATTAATAGCGGTGCCTAGGTAGACAAAGTCCTTAACTACCTCAAAGTTATAGCTGTCCATGGTGACGTTTTGTCCAAGACGTCGTCGTTCAGTGTCCTTTTTTGATGACAGCATATACTTGGTCTTGCCCTCATTGACCACTAAACCCATCTTCTTCGCTTCCGTCGCAATGCTCAAAAACGCTCCACTGACATCACGCTTTGATCTTCCAATTATGTCAATATCATCTGCGTATCCGAGTAATAGGATGGTCCTTTGGAAGATTGTGCCTGTAGTGTTGACGGTTGAGTTTTGCACAATTCTTTCCAGAACGATGTTGAAAAAGTCGCCTGACAATGCTTCGCCTTGTCTAAAACCTTTTTTGACATCAAATGCATCGGTAAGATCTTTTCCGACCACAAACGGATAAGTTTGACAGGGATGCCAAAACTAGACATTGCTCGGTAGAGCTCTTCCCTATGGATGCTGTCATACGCGGCTTTAAAATCGATAAAGAGATGGTGGGTATCGATTTGAAGCTCCTGGGTTTTTTTTTTCAAGATCTGCCGTAGTGTGAATATTTGGTCGATAGTGGACTTTCCTGGTCTGAAGCCACACTGATAAGGACCAATCAGGTTGTTGACGAATGGCTTCAGACGTTCACATAATACGGCAGAGAGGATCTTATACGCAATGTTAAGGAGACTGATGCCTCTATAGTTGGTGCAGTTTAGAGGGTCTCCTTTCTTATGTATCGGGCACACTATGCTGAGATTTCACTCATCGGGCATGCTTTCCTTCGACCATATTTTGCAGATGAGTTTTTGCATGCTCCCTACCAAGTCATCGCCTGCTGCTTTGAATAGTTCGGCGGTGATGCCGTCAGCTCCAGCAGCTTTGTTTGACTTAAGTTTAGATATAGCTATCTTCACTTCGTCAAGGTCGGGTAGGCGGAATTGTTGATCTGCGTCGCCGAGGTTGAGTGGTTCTATCTCCCTTACAGCGGAATTCGGTTCGTCATCGCCGTTATATAATTTGGAGAAGTGATCTTTCCATATTCTCAGCATCGACTGTGGTTCTACTACGATGTTCCCTTGATCGTCCTTACAGGCTTCGGTTCGTGGCTGGTACCCTTGGGAGGTTTTTTTTACCTTTTGGTAAAATTTACGAACCTCATTCCTGTTGTGACATTCCTCTATCTCCTCGATCGCGCGCTTCTCATGCTCTCTTTTTTTCCGTCTAAGAAGCCGGTGTTCCTCTCTCCTCTTCTGCTCGTAGAGCTCGCGAGCAGCTCTAGTCCTTTTGTGCAGCGCCGACCGTTTTGTATGCCTCTTGTTTCGCTGCGTGAACTTGCCGGCATTCGTCGTCAAACCAGGGGTTTCGCTGTGGTGGCCGTGCGAAACCTAGCACTTCAGAGGCGGCATTTCTGATGGCTGCAAGGCAATGTTGCCACTGGTTTTCAATGCTTAATGCAGGAAGCATAGGACTCCTTAGGAGGTTATTAGAGACTCGATCGGAAAAGGACATGGCAGTCTCTTGCGATTGTAGCCGTCTAACGTCGAATCTTCTCACAGTACTTCCTTGTTTTGGCTTGGATCGGGATATCCGTAGCCGTACCTTGGCTACAACGAGGTAGTGGTCCGAGTCAATGTTGGCCTCTCGGAATGTTCGGATATCCTGGATACTGGAGAAGTGTCGTGCGTCGATCGCAATGTGGTCAATCTGGTTGACGGTTGATTGATCAGGAGATTTCCATGTCCCCTTGTGGATATTAAGATGCGTGAACTGCGTACTAGCTACCAGAACGTCTCGCCCCGCAGCGAAATCGACCAGCCTGAATCCGTTGTCGGAGGTAGTTGCGTGCAGGCTGTATCTCCCGATTATGCCACCAAAGATGTCTTCTCTTCCTAGCTTGGCATTGAAATCTCCTAAGACAATTTTAATGTCATAGCCAGGGCACTGCTCATATGTCTTGTCCAAGAGCTCGAAGAATATGTCTTTGGTGTCTTCATCTTTCTCCTCTGTTGGGGCATGCGCGCATATGAGGCTTATGTTGGCGAATTTAGCCTTGATGCGGATTGTCGTTATGCGTTCGCTCACACTGTTGAAACTCAAGACTTTTTGCCTGAGCCTAGTTCCAACAACAAATCCACACCCAAATAGACGCTGTCTTTGTTCTCGGTAGCAGTCGCCGTAGTAGATATCGCAGTCTTTTAGTTTGCGTTTGCCCGGTCCATCCCATCGCACTTCTTGGATGTCTGTAATATCTGCCTTGCAGCAGTTTAGGGCTTCCGCTAATTGTTCGGCTGCACGTGGTCTGTGAAGGGACCTAACATTCCACGTACATATCCGAAGTTCGTTGTCCTTATTTCGTTTGCGTGGGTTGTCAACAGTGAATCCGTCCTTATCCGAGGCTTGTTGTTGCTTCGAAACTATGATGTTTTTACGTGGCCAGGAAGTCACCCGACGGCACAACCCCCAACCTGGAGGGCCAGATCCTTAGTATAACTCCAAGGAAGGGGAGCCGGATGAACCGCTCCTTATAGGCCTGGGCTCCGAATATGTCGAAGAAACCCTATAAGGTGTTCACTAAGTAGTTCGACCTTACTGGAACTGTAGACGCCACCGTTGATTCTATCTCGAGAATTCGTCCGCTGCCGCCTGGATAAGGAGAGGTGCCTTAGTGGAAACACCTCTCCCCCCCCGCTCTCGTTTGCTGCCCCCAACAACTTTCCACTGGGGTTGGAACCCAATCTCCAGTTGAGGTACTAGGCACCCGATGTTCACCACGGGGAGGTGAGAGTAGGAGTTGATAGACAGAGGTGGGTTTTGAGAAAAAACCTGTGGACGCTTGTGTCCTCTTGAATGCACATGTCTACCATTTGAACAAATTTTACGACGCTGTACAAATTTAAATGCATGTCTTGTTTGCTCACAATGATGCATTTCTGCACTAAAGGTTTTTTTTTATATGTAAATTAGCGAAAAAAAACATAGAAAACATTTAAAGACGAATTTGACATTTTTAAACAAAAATAAAATTGTGATAACTAGTTATCTTCCTTGTTAACTGTCAAATTACTAACCCATTCATTCACAATCATAACCAATTTATATAACGACGCTTCTAGTCCACTGTGTCCCTTTCCAAGGTTGTTGAAAGGACATTTTTTATTGCAAAAAGTGGATTTAATTTTTTTTTTCTATTTAAGGAGGGATAGTAATACAAATGTGTGTAAGTGTGATATATTTTTAAAGATTTCGATGAGATTGTCTTCAATGTTTTCTTCCTTGAAGCTTTTCTGTGTCCTTCATGCCAGTACTAGGTCCTTAAGCCTTTCACTTCCTTTTGGAGTCTGTCCATTTTATCGATTGTATGTGATCTCATTAACAAATAGGTACGTAGTTAAGATAAAATCACTGCAAAACGAGTTTCCTTTTGCTGCTATCCTTTCGTACCGAAGTTTATCGCTGTCGAAGTAACTTTTTTCATTTTTCGATAAGAATGAAATCAAAAGCAAAATCCTTTCCAAAAGAATTACAGATATGTATCACATTTAATATGTGCAAAGGTTCGATGAAAAAATCAGCAACTACCATAAAAAAATAACACATGATTGTGCCTACTGCCTATATTGAGGAGAGTCTAGTGAATTAGGGACGACAACATCTGTTTTTGTTAAATTAAATCGAGCTTAAGGATCTCTCAACTTATATTCAAGTATGAGACTTTTCTTATTTTAGGTTCTCGTATTTCTGCTCACACACACTCTGGGTGTGACCTTTGACAAAATTATTTGTGTTGATATTTTATAATGATGTGAAAACAGGAGGATATTGCACCTTTTTTTGTAGATCTTCTATTAAAAT
The DNA here is from genome assembly GCF_945859685.1 of Eupeodes corollae. NCBI lineage: Eukaryota > Metazoa > Arthropoda > Insecta > Diptera > Syrphidae > Eupeodes > Eupeodes corollae. Next base: position 197,824,800 of record NC_079147.1, on the reverse strand, counting down.
CAACCCTATATATTTATGATAAGTGCTAGTTTTTGGTACGTGATGTTAACCTGAGCTTTTGATAACTATTATGTGATTTTTAGCCTATTTACACATTTATTAACACTAGCTATAAAATACATATATGTATTCAGATGCTGCAAATTCGAATTCAATGATGTGTGTTGTATATTTTGTACCCACACATGAGGATAGGCATACATATTAATACGTATAGGAATTATTTTCAAATCCCGAACGTGATTTTTGTTCAAATTGTATAATTTATATGAAATAGTTATTTTATACGGTAATTGGTGCTAAATGAAGGTCCTTTGACCTTAAGGTAAAAAAGTTGTGTAGGTATGGTATTTTGAAACTAGAAGTTTTGTTTTGAATTGTACTTAAAGTGAACCTCAACACGTAGACGTTCGTTCAACTCTGGTTCGAAAAAAAACTCTCTTCTTAATTCACTTAATTTTCTCTTTTCTATATCGATCTTCAGAGAAACAGAAATAAAATATATTGTCAAAGTAAAAGAATACATTTAGAAAAAAGCTACTAGAACTCCAGATGACCTTCTTAACAATGAACTAAAAAAAAATCATTGAGTTCGAAAATGATTCCCTTAGTAGATCTCTGAAAAGTCGGACGACATATGAATATTTTTCATGGAAAGCAGCAAAGAATCTACAAAGAATCCAGACACAAACTCCGTTCACTGAAATCTCAAAACTACAAGTGAATCGAAAACTCAACGAAGTAAAAAACATGTGTTAACATAAGTTATTTTATAAAAAATTACCAAAATACTGCTGAGATTTTGAAAGAAATGCTCTTGAATAACTCCTTCAAAAAACTTCAATTTATAATAAAAAATGTTGTACATTACTAGAATTTCAGTACTCATTGTTTTTCCCAAAAAAAAGTTAAGCCACCAACGGAAAAAAACATCTGATAGACCAATATCATACCATAATCAAAGTTTTCGAAAAACTGCCGCAGAACAAAATAATTCATAATTTTTCCAATGAAAGAAGACCCATTTGGCTTTATTTTGATTTAAAAACCTAAGGTAAAACAAATAATATAAATAACCCCAATGTTTTAAAGCTCAAAATTTGGCTAAATTTACTCTACGGCATAGATTTAACTTCGCACCTATCTTAAATTCTATAGTGTGGCTAAGCATAGGGTTTACAGGTGGCAGCATACTTCCGCATACAAACCTCATGCTGTGTGCAAACCTAATTCTACAAATATTAAAATCGAAATGCCAAATTGGTATTATTTCGTTTTTAAAGCGCAATAAACCAAAATTGAGAATTTGACTTTATTCATTTTTTTTTTCAATTCAATTGAAGGTATTTTAAGTCACAGGGACTTGACTTTTAGCTGCATATTTAGCTTATTAGTAAAATTAAATTTTTCTATTTAAAAATGTAAGCAATTCGAATTAATACAAAAAATATTTGTGTTGAACTAAAGTTAAAACAACATTACTTTTTTGTTAATCCCAACATTCAAAGAAATTATTGTTCAACTCGAAACCATATCTTCCAATAATAACGTTTAATCCCACTTCAAACTTTTTATCTATTCATTACGTACAATTTTTTTCCTGTGAACTTTAAAAAATCTGTTTTCCCTATTTGCATACAAAATGGGAAGACTATTCATTTGTTTACATAGGTTAGGTTAGGTTAAGGTGGCTGTCCATGATGGAAACGGACACATTTAGGTCAGTTTAATGGTCCATTGTGATACTACATGAACCTTGAGGCTTCTTCCTAAGCTCGTGAAACCAGTTTGAGTCTGATTTTGAAAAATGAGGGGCTACTTATGCTAATATAATTTAGATCGTTTGGATCGTTATAGAAGAATTCTACTAGGTAATTCTTGCAGCAGCGCAGTTGAAGAGCTGTTTCCTGCTCTTCCTCGCCCATACAGCTTCTGCAAAAGGCATTTGGGAATACGCAACCCGCGTAGTGTGCTTTCCTTTTAGACAGTGTCCGGTTTTGGCACCTATTATCGAGCTTATATGCAACCTGCTTAGAGATAGCAAGCAACTTGATCGCTTTAGATCTAGTATTGGCCAGACGTTTTTTGTGACCTGACACGTGGTGGTGTTGTTCCACTTGGCATTTGCCTTCTTCATAGCGTCCTACATTAGCAACAGCTTACAAGTAGCGATTGGTTTACCAGTATGTGCTAAACTGGGTAGGATGGGCTTCGCTGTACCGTTCCTGGCGAGTTCATCTGTCTCTATGGCCCGGCACCCAGAAAAGGTGAATATTAAACTGTTGCGCCATCTCCATTAGAGATGATCGACAATTATGGACTGTTATAGAGTTTGTAGAGGCAGAGTCCAGAGATTTGATAGCGGCCTGGCTATCAGAGAAAATACGGATATCAGATGTTGATATTAAGTATTCTTTGAGACAAAACAAGACTTCTTTTATCGCCAAAAGTTGCACCTGGAACACGCTACAATGACGTGGAAGGCGGAATGAGAGACTTAATTTCAGTCGTTCAGAGTACACACCTCCACCAATCCCTTCTTTTGTTCTGTATAAAAATGGATTTACTTGTCTTTCAGGAATGCCCTATCCTTCCAGCAAGATCGTAAGTTTCTGTCGAATTGCAGTTGGAGGATGGTGTAGTATGAAATTGATTTGAAATACGTAATAATTACGGAGTGGCCAATGAGACGAAGCTTTGAAGCGAATAGCAGAGCTTGCAGCTATTTGTTTGCAAAAAATGTCAAGGGGTGTTAGATAGAGTACGGTGTCCTGTGTCGAAGATGGGGTCGTGCAAAGCGATCCGCTTATACATAGTCAAGCTGAACGTTGGACTTTATTTTATTTATCTCGATTTATAGCTCTCTCTAGATTCATGTGGTATCACAATGGTCCTTTTCTTTTGGAGTATGTGTGTGGGTTATGAATTCGCAGCCACTTTAATCTAACCTTACCCATAGTTTTCTCTAAAACAGTCCACCATACTGCCACACCGTACATTGAAATCGGTCTTATTACCGATGTGTATAGCCAATGCGTGATTCTAGGTTCTAAGCCCCATTTATTAGCAATAGCTTTTTTTGAAAGAAGAGAGAGCTACAGTAGCTTTTTGAACTCTTTCCTGTACATTCCGTTTCCAATTTAGTTTTTTTTATCTAAAATAAGACCCAGGTACTTAGTCTCGTCAAAGAATTTTATTTGGATTTCTTTAATATGGGAAGGGTTAACAAATGAAATTTTGTGTCTCCTCGGAAATACGACCAGATCAGTTTTGTGTGGGTTAACACCCAGTGTTACTCTGTCTAAGGATTTTGTAAGAGTTTAAGGTGTTAAGATGCTTTCCTTAAACCGCTCTAGCAACGTGGTCCGCATAGGCGATCACTTTGAAACCCTCCGCATTAGGATTTCATTCACCACTAGGTTCCAGAGGAGAGGGGAAAGAACACCACCTTACTAACGAATCGTCTGCCACAAGAATTGCTCAGTTTTGGGTTAATTATTCTACTAGTCAGCATTATATAAATTAACTGAACAAACGAACTCTCTACGTTTAGGGATGTCAGTGTACGTGTATCCACGTTGTAGAAAGCACCTTCGTTGACAAGAAAAGCAGCCATATTGAACTCTTTATGATGGTGTATACTAAGGCTTGTTACGCAGTTTCCACCTGCTTTGGGTATAAAAACAACTTTAACTTCTCTCCATTCCGAGGGAATATGGACAAGATAAAGACAGCTAGTAAAAATGTTATAAGTTTGCTGTGAATGCGACGCTGCCAGAGAGTGCTCCCTGATCTTCTTTCGCACTCATGCAGTTGCAAGAGTACTGAAACACTTTGACATACACAAATTCTGTCAAAACCACTGCGTAAACTATTCCATCTGCCCTATTCTATAGGTCTCTTTCCGAGCTTATGAAAAATAGCATTTGTCAAAGTACGTCCCTACAAAATGGCGAATCTTGCTCACCCTCTAACTATCATCCAGTAGCACTCACGTCACTTCTGTCCAAGGTCATTGAAGCGCAGATTAATTATCAGCTTATGAAATATCTTAAAGAACGAAAGCTTCTTAATGACTGGCAGGTTGGCTTTCATACTAATAGATCCACTGGTGATTTGAGTGTTTATCTAACCAAATAGTGGATAAAATCTTTCTTGAGCACAGTTAAGTAGATAGATAGATTGAAAGTTATATAATTCGGTAAACCAGAGTAGCTAAAGTTGCAATATTCTTCATGAAATTGAGACTGTATCGCACTAACTAACTAAATTCGGTCCAACGTTTTTCTTTCAGTTTCATTAAGAGAATGTTATGTTAGTTGGGCTATTGAAGCTGATTCATGTTAAGGGAAAATTCAGGAAACTTCCATGAAAAGATCCAACCATTCCTTAGCTTAGAAGATTTTCATGTTTATAATGGCTTGTGATAAAATATTGGGTAATCTATTATAAGGAACATTTAGATTTCGTCTTATGAAAGAAAAATGTTGCTGGAGTGACGTTGTAAAATTCTTCGGTAAACATATTTCAATGTGGAGAGAATAGTTGGGCGTATTTTCAGGTTGAAAACAGTACATCATAATAGGCTTTGAGGCAGCATTGCATATTTTAAACTTTGTTGAGTGTTGGACGGTATTGTCTCGGACCAGTCTCGATGCATTGATGAATGCTCGAAATCTGTTTGTTAGATGCTCATTAAATACAATTTCACCCGCGTATAAGAGGGCGTTAATTTAAAGATCATCTTAAACAATACCGATTGGGAGATTATTTAAAAACAGAACAAAAAGAAGAGAGCTTAGCACACATCTTTGACTATCCTTTCTTAGTGGGGAAGAAATCTGACAAACACAAACCATTCCAAACAGCTACAGAAGTATCCTTATAAAGAGATTTTATAGTTGCCAGTGTCTTCAAAGATATTCCCAGAGCCAAAAGCTTATAAATAAGAGCGTTCCTGTCAGTGCTATCAAAAGCAGGCTTAAGATCGATGAAAAAAGGAATTAAAAAGATTATTTTTTTAACCGCACATCGAGAATATGGAATGGGTTGGCCAACTCTTGATTTCCTTCCCATTTTGATATTCAGAACTTTAAAACCTATTTTCCTAATGCACATACGTTGTTTTTCAAATAGAAACATATAAAAGGGTATTAATAATCCCTTGAGTGCTTGTTAATTCTAATTTAAAAAATCAACTTATGTAAAAATAAATAAATTGGGTGGCGCAACAGTCCGTTGAGAACTAGGGCCTATTGACTTACTACTCTCAACCATTCCTGTGTGCGAGTATTGTTGTCAGGATGGAAGGGACCTAAAGTTTTAAGCCGAACTCGAACAGCTAATTCGAGAAAGCATTTTTCATAAAAAGAATTACTCTTGGAGAATTTGCCAATTCTGCAAAAGAGGCAGTAACCGTGAAAAAAACTTAAGGTGGCATAGTCAGGGATCGGACCCTAGACCTCTGGCATGACAGTCCAATGCACTAACCATCATACCACGGGTACTACTACAACTTATGTATCATAAAAAATACACAATACCTTTTAAACTTTGAGATTTTTCATTATTTTTCTAAGTTTTTTTTTACTAAGTTTGTTTTTTTATAAGAAAAGGTTAATAGTTTATGAAAGTAAGGTATTTTTTAACATTTTTTTCTTAACAAAAGATCCTTTTATTCAGCAAAGCAGGATAAAAATCATTCGGCTTAGTTGCTCATAAAATAAACAGTAAATTATCTTGCGATAAGGTCCTTACCTTTTACGAGTATTATAAAAATATATTATACCTATAACAAATAAATTTTCTTCTTAAAAATCTATAGAAACATGTTATTTATTTCCACATTACATACGAGTATTTTCAAATAAATCGAATGCGTATGAGTATACCATATAAATTACAGGAACAATGTTGAACAACAAAATTTCATATACAATACACACTATCATAATTTTAATTCCATGGAGGAAATTAAATTCTTCAATCCCCTGTGCTTTATTATTGTTTTAATATAATGAAGGACATACTCTACCATAGTAAGGATATACACAATACTATTCACATGTTGCCATCATCATCATGAGTTCAATTTTGTAAAATTCAAAAAAACACATATCCCTCAAGTAAAAATTGTATATTCAACGCCTGTCATCATTAAATCGACAGCGTTGAAGCCATCCCTAGGCACTATTATCTCTAGGTCCAGGTCTTGCTGGTTGGGGTCCTTCCGTAAAAACTTCACAAAAACTCATGCTTCTATATTGAAATCGAAAAAAAAAAAACAAAAAAGAAAATTTATAATAATTTCTTCATTCGATTTATTTCGATTTAATCATCAATATTTGCATACAATTTTAATATTTCTTTTTTTTCCGATGTTATTGTTTTGCGGTACTGCATATCCTTCGAACCTTGGATATGCCCAATGCGGCGTTATTTTGTCGAGTCCTTATAATAACGTCTGGATGGCGTCCTTTTATGTTGGTATGGCTATTATGCATTGTTTTCTGTTGCTGTTGTTGTTTCATTGAACTTTATTTTGTTTTATTTTCTTAAAATTTATTCGTAGTGCGTGTATGTATGCAAAATAAAATACAATCACAAAAACACATTCAAACAGAGAACAAAAATAAGCCTTTCAGGTTTTGATATTGACAAAACAAATAAAATTAAAAAAATAAGATATTTTTTAACAAAATTGCTTTCGGCACCTATACATACGCAACATACTCCTTTTTTATGTACGTGTGAAGTGAAGGGTCCTTTTGCAAACAGATATTGTTTTTTTTTTTAAAGAAAACAAAATGTTAAGATTCAATGTCATTCGATTATTTTTTTAATTAACGTTTTATTTTTTGTGTTAAATCAAATGAATTTAATTAAAATTTCCGAACAAATTTGCTTTTTTCTGCGAACAAATATTATAGTCAAGTATTTACAAACAAAGAAACAATTTTTAATGAAATAAACTTGATTAATAATTTTACTTTTAAGCAAACACCTTGATAAAAGTAACAAAATAATAAATATGTTCAGAATCTAGGTATAAGAATTCGATATGAGAAAGCATTTTAGGAAAATTTCTGGAATTATGTTTTTGTCTATTATTGAGAAGCACGAATCGAAAAATTTGAAATCAACCATTAAAAAAGAAACAATGATTAATTATGATGAGATGTCCGGTGTGATGAGCTGTTCCGTGGGATAAGTTTTTTTGTGATGAGGTGTCGTGTGTTCAGTTAAGACAAGATGACAGGTGTTCAGTGGCGGACAAAACAATTATTTGAAATTTATATTTTCTTGAACTGTTCGAAAATAATTGTAAAAAAGAAGATGCAACCCTGCTGAAATCTGTCTACTGGTACATGTTAGAAAAGCTCAATTAGTATTTTTCGCAACTAGTTAATTATTGTATTAAAGAAAAAGTTTGAAATTTTGGACATATAATCCAAATCTTAAGTTCAAGCTGCTTTATGTGGAGGTGTGTTCAAGGAGTTGAGTCAGTATATTATGTTCATAGGATAACACTGTCTTCAATAATTACAGAACATTAACAACAATATTTCTATGGCACGAAACATTGCTTGCTAATTTTTCCACCGTTCTGCCGACACGACGGACTGAATATATAGGAATATCTTGAAACAATATTGCCAGTACGGTAGCTCAGCCTAAAGAGAGGTTTTGACAATGTGATTATTTTATTGATCGAAATGATATCGAAATACGAAGAGGTGAATTTCACCAAGTTGTATTGATTGTAGTGGGCGCCAGGAAACTTTTTAATGGAAGTTTACCAAAACCAAAAGCTGAAAGTAAGTCCACAAAGAAAATTAAGAAATAAAGAGTGGCTTTGTTTTCCCGATGAGAAATTAAAATTTTCTTTTATTGCCTGGAAAACCATGACCGAAGCCGGGATTAAAACCGGGATCTTTTATGACAAAAAAATTATAAGTTGAGACTTTAAGATTGACAGAAGGTCAAGTCTCGATAAAAATGTATGGTAAAACAAATTTATGGAAATTATTAGGCAATATACACAACCGATACAAAAATAATAACTCCAAGAATTATTTCAACAAAAAAAAACGGTAAACGCGTCCCGTAGAGCAAGGAGAACTAAGAGAACAGAATTTTGACAAAGAAAAAGAGGAAAAATTTCAACTTGAAATTCGCACAACAGCTTTAGTAGTTCTTCCCCAATTTTTTCTTACAGCCAAATCATCAACAAAAAAAACTGTCAACTAATTCTTTAAAAATTTTCCAACTGTCATGTTGGTTCGGACGCAATCCAAAAAAGAAAGAAAGTGCCATTATTATAGTGAGCTTGACCTTTCCTGCTACTTGCCCTCAGGTAATCCTCTCTGATCTTATGTGTGGTAAACGGTTTGTCTCGGTCCCGCAACTTCCTCCGTCCATAAGGCTAAGGGGTGGTATCGAGAATCCAGGTATCGTTCATCGCACGCGATCACGTTAACAACAAAATGACAGTTATTAAAATATTCCTAGAATGATTTTATCTCGTTTATACTTTATGATGGCCTCTCGGCCATACTATAATTTAAAATTAGCGTGACTTTATTACACATATTGTTGGGCATGGGTATCATCTTCATGCCTCTACCGAGTTGTTAAGCCAATATGTGGACTTACCCTAGCACAGCTCGTTGGTGTGGAACCCTTTCGCACACTTTGGTCAGACCTGTTAAATTTGTTTCCAAAATGCTAGAAGAGCAGGTCACTGGCTGCTGGTCCAGGTTTCTACTGAACTCTTCCATAATTTTGGGGTATCAGTGAACATTTTTAAGGAGTGTTTAGCAAAAAGGAAGGGAAGTATCTTCATTGATTCACAAGATATTTATATTTTGTTTTAGAATTGTATTTTTTTCTCAACTGTTAATATATTTACAAAACAAAAGTTAAAAAAGAGGCTGGGATGCGACCCACACTGATAATTTCCCATTCCGTTTGTCGATTTGTCTTGCTTAAAAGTTTGTCTATATGTACTCGTATCAATTTTTGCCAAATTTGCGTACTATTTTGTATAGATTTTATTTTTTATGAAAAACGGACTGTTGGATTTTTATATAAAATTACTGAATATCGAAAACAATATTTTCTGTGAAATAAAATAAGTTTGAAGCCAATATTCTTAATTTTTGAAAAGCTATTTGAGTCGAAAGTAAATTTTTACCAAGTTTTAGTATTGTTTTTTTTTAGAGTTTTTTTTTTTTGTAAAAAAACCGTCAATTCGATTTTCTTCAAAATTCTAACGAATGTTGAAAACAATATTTTTTATAAGATAAAATTAGTTTGAAGCTAATATTTTATAGTTTTGAAAAGATATTTGAGTCAAAAATCAATTTTTACCAACTTTTGTTAATTTTTTTTTTAATATTTAATTTTTTGTACAAAAACTATCAATTCGATTTTTTTCAAAATTTTACTGAATGTTGACAATAATATTTTTTGAAAGATAAAAGTAAATTAAAGCCAATATCTTAAAGTTTCGAAAAGATATTTGAGTCGAAAATCAATTTTTACCAACTTTTATTAATTTTTTTTTTGGAAAAAAATGTCAATTAGATTTTTTTCAAAATTTTACTGAATGTTGAAAACAATATTTCTTATAAGATAAAATAAGCTTGAAGCCCAAATTTTAAATTTTTTAAAAGATATTTGAATCGATATTTAATTTTTACGAACTTTGAGTAATGTTTTTTTTTAGATTTTTATTTTTTATAAAAAAAAACTGTCAATTCGATTTTTCTCAAAATTTTATCAGATTTCAAAAACATTATTCTCCGTTGCTCAAAATTGTTTTGGAGATGAAATCATATGTAAGTCGTTAAATTTAGGAGGTGACAAATTTTTTTTTTCATTTTTTTTTGATTTAAAAAAAAAACCGTTGGATAGATTTTTTTCAAAAAATATACTTCTTTTATATCACATTTTCTGCATTTTTGTGCTTTATTATCTGAATATTTGAAATCGATATCTCTTCTGGTTCTTAAACTATGGACTACGAAAAAATCGTCGCGAACGTACGGACGTACGAACATACGTACACACGCACGCACAGACGTCTTTCTAAAAATCTTTTATTTCGACTCTAGGGATCTTAAAACGTCGAGAAATGACAAATTTTTTAATTTGATAAATCAGACCCATTATAATAACTTCCTATGGGAAGTTAATTAAATTAAAAAATGTTGTAGGTATTTAAATTTTTGGAACATAATTTTTTACAATACATTTTTAAATCTAAAAATTCAGGAAATCGGACCAATTACAACAACTTCCTACATGAAGTTAATAATTCAATCGAGGAAAAACAATAATATTCTTAGAATCATATGGCAAAATCATATTTAAAGCAAAGCAGCCAAGACAAATAGACAGGACTAAAAGTTCAATTTTTTTTAATTTAACTTTTTTGCCTTAAACCTGCCAATGTGTGGGTTGGAGCAAAATTTGTTTGTTTATCGATCACTTGTGTGATGTCCTTCCAAGAGAAATTTTGTTTGACGGAATACAAATCAAGTTCTTGCTCTACACCGATGCCTTGGTTTTACTGGTTGACAATCCAGTTTCTTCAACACTGCAATTCAATAAAATTAATATCTTATATAATTCCTGGGGTCTTTTGTCTTATCTAAGACCAAAATAATGACATCTGACCCGCAACGGAGAAGACGGCTCCAAGAAGAAAGATCGACCCTTAACAACGGTCCTTTTGAAGTTGTACTTTATTGCAGGTCTTACAATTTCAAACAACGCACGAACGGTGTAGAAAATTTTGTTAACTTTAATTTTACTTTCGTAATCGAGATTACAAAAGATTTCAAAACCGTTAGTATTAGGAGTGTTTTGCAAGTAATGGTAGTATTTTAAGCGGTGTGAAGTATTGTGCTACCCCCCACATCCAGACAACTCAATATGTCTTGTCTCTTATGTTAACAACGTGATTTTTTAAGTAAAATTCCGGTTAAAAATCACAATTATGGTTTTTTTTTTCGTTTCTACGAACTCGATGTGAAAATTAAAAAAGAAAATTGATGGAAATTAAGACAGTTGAACTTACTCTTTGATATTATTAGACATTTTAAATTTGCTGGGGTAATAAATAAACCGTAATTGTTGGGCTGATGCAACGCTTAAGTTCTTCGAGGATCTTCATTAATACAAGCAACTGTCTGTTCAATTAGACCTAAAGGACAACTTATGTATAGTTGATTATAATAAGCTTACACCCGAGTTAAACAAGATCTTACTATGGTGTTCATTGACGTATATTAAAAAGCAGTGGGCCAAGAATAGATCCCTGAGGAACTCTATTAACATTTAATACAAAAATATTTGATTCAACATCGAAATTCCATAAGGAATGTTACATGTTCCTGCTTTTCTTATTGGTTTATTACTATTATTTTTCTTACAAGAGCCTAACTGTTTTGGTGCTTAAAATTTTTCTTTTTCAAGAAATTTTCTTATTTGATCCTAAACAATTTTTTTCAATACTTTTTACAGGACATAAAATATAAAGATAGATTTGAAATCATCACATCTAGTATTTCTAGGTATCAGCAGCATTTTCGCTTTTATTTTAAGATTATGCCTTGTTTTCGGAGGTGTAAAACAAGTTCACCAACTGCCTTCATGATTCCTTCCGAATGAGTAACTGAAACAAAAAAAATCACAAACTTATTAAAGTTGAAGGTATTTCCTTATTTAAAAAAATAACAATAGTGTGTGATGAGATATTACTTAGGTGGACAGTGGTGGTCGTGAAATGAACATCCACTTATCCGGTTGCGACTGTAGGCATGCTTGCTATGCTCGACTATGTAGCTTGACGGAGGGGTAGGATCTTGCCGCATGATATACGAGTACCTAAGCACACATAATATTTCGTGCCCGTTAAGGTTTAATTTCAAGTTTTAATTGAAAAGGGGAAAGCACAAATGGAAAGGAAAACGTAGAAGAGGGAAGTCGAAGGGAATTGGGTTAATTTCTCACACAACCTTGGTTTCGATGTTGAGAAACCTTGAGTATACCCTACCTTTATATATATCTTTGAGGCTAAACTCAAAAACTTACCATGACTATCTTACTCATAAATGTTGAGATAGCCCCTTATTATTTTAACTCACCTCACAAACTCACCACATCATTCTTAAATAGCTAAGAAGGTTTAATTACAGAAACAAATCATTTTTTTGTTTTCTAAAATTCAATTAAACTTTTAATATTAATTTTTTTTTAAGTATAAAATTAGATTTTGAACTTATTCATACTGAAACGAAATAATGTTGATGTAAAATAGATTTTGGAAAATCAATATATCGTATTATTTTATGTTACTTATTTGAAAAAAAAAAACAACAACCTGCTGAGAGGCTAATGTTTGTTTGTGGTCTGTTCGTCCGTCTTGTCATCGCTTTGAACTGCATAAAGGTGTATACAACCAAACCCACTACTTCCATCGTTTTTATAACATTACAAAAACCATTATTAAATATTGAAACTACTCGGAAATAAGCTAGTTCAATCGTTTTCATTTCACTTCAAAAAACGCCATTAACATAAGTTTACAGATATCTTGACCAGTTACCAGTAAGAGTTTTCCTCAGAGACTATCAGTTATATATTTAGACCAAGAATTAAAATCTTGAATCTTAACTCTATGCATCCCGCGTCGAACTGACATAAAAGACATAAAACTGCAGTTTTGATATCAGAAAAGAACCTGACGAAACCATTAAGTATTTTGCAATTTGCCCTTAACTCCAAGTAATCCGACGACTGCATTTTGAAGTGAGTTATCATTAAAATCTCAAATGAAACTTTTAGAAAATCAGCAATGTTTAGATACTCCAAAAATGATCTTAATTACGGCAACATCATTTTTAGTTCTACACAACTTCAACAAGTTATTGCATTTTAAATTGGAATCAAGGTTTTTAAATACTTACTTCTTTTTTGTCTCAAATTGTTCTGAAATTAATAATTCATTATTTTGTGTTTCAAATCATACATACTCGTAAATTGATAACACCTTTACATTTGTATCAAGTCGTTTCAAAATTGGGAACAAATTTAACTTCTTATAGTTAATAATGTTTTATGTTACATCATAAATGAATTTTAGATTTGTCTTCATAATATTTAGTTTATGTCTATACTAATATCATAAAGGTGGAAGGTGTGTTTCTTTGTTTGTTTGACCACTTATATCAGGAACTACTGGTCCAATTTAAAAAACTTCTTTCAGTCTAAGTTAGCTGAGCAGAGTACCATACCAATTAGGAGTTTTTCAAAATTGGGAATTGGGCAGGTTAAAATGTTCCTAAAAAATAATGTATTACAGAATTGTATTCCTTTAACAGTTCTAAAAAATATTCCACTACAGTGTATGTCTTTCTTTTAAAGTTGGCTAACATAAACAATCAATCACCCTTAATCTAACGCATAGAACACCACATATTTACGTTTAGCATAATACAAGTTTGTCATGACATTTGAGATGAATAATAGTTTTCTTAACATCAGAAGTCTTTCTATGTACTATTTTATTCGCTTATCAGTGTTCGTCAAGCTTAGCCCTTTTCTTACAACATCCATAACTGTCGAAGTTAATTAAACCATTAGGGAAAAATTACATACTTTTTGCTATAAAAGCTTTTCATTCTTCAATTTAAGAGCACTTATGCAAAAACTTTACGTAATGCTCCATTTGCCAGAAGTTAACTATACAATTCGAGTTCAGTGTAAAAAATTACAAAGTTTCAAAACATTTTAAGTCTGCACATCAAACAAAGTTTGTGCAGTTTTCTGTTTCACTTTAATTTATATATTTTAAACACCTTAATTCAGAACAAACAAAGCAAAAACTTTAATGTTCAAAATGTTGTCTTTTTTTAATGTGAAACTGCTCTTTTTTCAAAAAAAAGTTTTTTATTTCAACAGACATTATAACCTAATCCATTAATGCACACTCCATTTGAATGACAGAAACCCTCTTTCGCACTTGCTGCTTTTTTTTCAAGTTGGCTTTAAAGTGATTATGGACCTTGTACCTTCACCTACATAAACCCACTCATTCGTTTTAAATAATTATTCCCAACTCCAACTAAATTGAAACAAGGTGGAAAAACAAAATCAAATAATTTAACAAAATAAAAACTTTATACAAAACAACTCTATTGCCAATCCAGATGTAAGTATGTGTCTGTGTGTGAGTGCATGTGTTAGTGGATGTAGGGTAGTATAATTCCATAGCAAAGTCGAATTAAAGGCACTAATTGCATTTTCAACCGTTGAATGCAGAATTTAGTGCTTCGTAAGCAGATTTTTCTCGAAACTAATTTTTTGTTTTTGATTTTATTTTAATTAATTTTAATGGCTTTTTCAACCGACAAAATAAATGAATTCCATTAGCGTTATGTTATCTATATTCTATTAATATACGAAGTATGATGATGGAAAATGATGAACAGGACGAAAGGGATGAGTTTGATGGGTGCGAATCCGAATAGAAGTGCGGTGTACGCACGAGGCTTGAATATGGTGGTGATGGATATACGACGAACAAGTTCGTGTTGTTCATCATCATCATCGTTAGTTGTTGTTTGTTGTGTTTATCGTCCGCATGGTGGTGTTTGTCTATAGAAAAATGTTTCCAAAAATTTGAAAATAAATACTAACTTTCCCAGGGAAAAGCTTACAAAATTTTAAAATGTATGAAATTTGCTGCTCTGTATTACGTTAATGGGGAATTAGATTATAGTGTAACGAACTTTTGTTTTGATTTTTTTTTTGTTGGCGAGTTATTTTAATTTAAAATTACAAAATAATATATGTAAATCCAGAATTCTAATGAGATGATTACATGGTTTTGTTGTGGATAATCCATGTTCGGACTTACCCGCTTCGCTTGTGAATTATGAAATTAGTTATGAAATGAAATTAAATTGAAAAATAAATGCTGAAATGAAAAGAACTTTTGCTCATACGCTTTGGTGAAGTAATTTCCGTAAAAATAGTCAATTAGTCCTTATCGGGTATGTGGTAGGTAGGAAATAATGTCGTTATGTATGTATTTACATACGTACATATCTATGCATCTTCTTTCAAAAGTTTAAATACGAAACTAAAAAAAAAGGATGGCATGCGAAACACAATGATGACTCCCCAATGATATCCTTACAAATTTTCTAATTATATCCTTTTGTAAGCAAAGTTTTTACTACAAGTGGAGTAATGGTAAGCTCATGGGACTGCAAAAAGTCTTGGGTTGAATCGCTATTTTTTTTTTATAAATTCTGTCGCTTCTGGGAAGTTGACAAATTCTCTCGGAGTAACTGTTATCATGAAAAGTGTTTTCTCAAATTAGAGGTCTCCTCCATCCCTGACAACAAGAATGGTTGAGATCTGTAAGTCACTAAGATATGGTTCTCTGTGTGCTGTTGTTCCAACTATAAAAATAAAATAAAATTAATTGGGTGGCGCAACAGTCCGTGAAGAACCAGGGCCTAGTGACTTACAACTCTCAACCATTCCTGCGTGCGAGTAATGTTGTAAGGAATGGAGGGGACCTACAGTTTATATGCCGAATCCGAACGGCTTATTTGAGAAAGCACTTTTTCATGACAAGAGCTACTCTTAGAGAATTTGTCAATTCTTTGCAAGATGCAGTACCCGTGAAAAGACAGGCAGGGATCGAACCCAAGACCTCTGACATGACAGTTCAACGCACTTACCACCATGCCACGGGTACTATTGTTCCAACTAATGTATTTAACTTGTAATTCAAATTGTTTAATACAAAAAGCACGTTAACTTGATTGTTGTTAGAAGCTTTACCAAATTTTAGTTTCCTATGAAAGCTTAATGTAAAATATATATTAAAAAGCTCTTAATAAAAATGTGTAATAAACATACATATTTCAAAACAAATATTTAATTTTGTACATACATAAAGCTAATTTTAAAAAAATACAGCCCTAAAGATGTTTAAAAAAGTTTGTTTGATAAAATAAGTTTTTTTTTTAGACATTCATTCAAATTTAAGTTATTGAAGATATTTCGCAGTTATATTTGCATAAAAGCATTTTTTTTTCAATTTCTTGTTGGGTTTTCCAACGACATTTTTACCCAATTCCTAAGATCGCATAAAGCCCAAACAGATAATGTCGTAAAAAATATTACTAACAAAACGTCACAAGGCCCAAATTGAGAAATGTCATAATGCCCAAAAGATTACAGGTGGGCCGTAATGCCAAAATAAACAAAAATGTTCTCAAAATACGCAAATGTTTAAAGACGGCACAATTTTAGACGGTATGTCAACTAGTAATTTTGTAGCTATGATATTTTAAAATTGAATTGAGCCGTATGACATTGATTTTGGGCATTATGGAATTTTCTTCTGAAAAAGTTTTTGGGCAATCGAGCCATTTTTGGGTGATATGTTATTTTTTAATATCTTGTTACATTGGATAAAAAGACCGAACCCTTTTTTTAGTATTTGGAATTAAATAAAACCCAAAAAAAAAGGATATAAAATTAAATTTTGAAATAGTACTTATAAAATTGCTTTAAAACTGTACAGAAATGGCGGGCTTTGTTCTTAAAACAAATTGCGTATGAAAAAAAAAAATGTATTTTTAAATCATCAATTGTATTTTTAATTCATCAATTGTATTTTAAATTCATTTACGAATATTTTGGGACCACTGCATCATCAACTATGGAATCGGAAAATTCTAAAAGTGCAGTTCATTTGATAATCGTTTGCTCAAGTTTAAACATTCAACCACTTGGTTTTTAGCGTCCCATAATAATACATAATTTTTTTAAAACATGAATTTGCCTCCACATCTTTAAAAAATCATTGTTAACTTCATACATTTAATAAAATAACCTTCCTTCTATTTTTTATAATTTTATAAAAAAAAAGTACCTCATTGCTATATTTCAGGAAAGTTATGAAATTGCGATTGGACTAATTATCGCTTTACGAGTTTATACATTTTAAAGAAAAATTTATACAACTAAGCTTTTGTTATTGAAATAAATGCAAAACAATAAACAGTAGTTGGCCCACGAATGACAAAAATCCAAAAATGCGAATCATATAAAAATCATTTGTTCAAAATATGAAACTATTAACACTTCCATTAAAACATATCGGAAACAATTTTTCTTTAAAAGTTATTTTTTAAACATTACTTTTTCTGTTTCTTACTCTAAACTACACCTATCCCCAGATGCCATTCGTCGCTGATGTCATGCGGCGTTCCCACAAGTGGTGTTCGTTTTCATCTACTACGCGCTGGAATGTGCTGTTCTCACATGATGTTTTTATCTTGAGACATAGTGTCAGAAAAAGTGTGGGAATTGTTAAAGATAATTCTCCACACATAATCTGGTGTTAACTTGTATATATGCACAAAAACCATTCTATAAAAAAGTATTTGGTTATCACATTAAAAATGTAAAAACAGTTTGTAACAATTTTCTTATTACCAAGTTTACACAGTTTGAACAGCTTGTAGTCGGTACATTTCTTATCGCAATCAGTTGAGCAGGATTCTATCCAAAAATAAGCAATTTATTTAGCATTTAACAATTTGAAAACTGATATAAACCACAGTATAAAATTATGTAGACATTATTGCATGCTTTTCAAAAAATGACAAAAATGTTTGTTGGCACTTATTTCAGGGACATAAACTAAATAATTGGATGTACAAATTTGTACAAACAGTTATCAGTCGAACTGCGTTTTTATAATTTTGAGATTTGAAAATTGGTGAGCCAACTACTGTAAACTTTTTTTAATTGCTAATTTAAAAGAACGGTGACTGTACTAATTTTTAAAAGTTGTATAAACTTGTATAAACAATTCCCAATTTAAAAGTTGGGGCGCACGCTTAAAACTTACATAACTTAAAAATTATGTACTTTATTTTCAAAAATTTAAAATCAGTTTATATTTCTGCGAATTCTCTCAGGTTGATTGACAGAGCTAGAGAAAGAAATTTAAAAAGATTTTAGTATGCATGTTTGTTCTTCCTTTTTGAATTGTGCTTTAGGGAATATTTGAGAAATCCAAAATATACATAGAAGTTTAAAAATATTGAATAGATCTAAAATGGAGCAAATTGAACTTTTGTAATTACATACGAACTATCAAACTCAGTACAATTGTATCGAATTTAGTATTTACCATGTAATGATAAAGAATACCATTCACATGAGTTGTTGTTGCTTGACCAGTCACCCTTCTTAAAAACTTAAACTTGTTGTTCAATACTTACTATTTGGCTCTCTAAAAATGTCAACATGAGATAAAAATGAGCTTCTCATCACCTACAATTTCTGTCTTAGCAAATACATAAGTCACTACTTTTAAATATATTGCTCAAAAATGCAATTACTTTGTTCTCTATTTTTACTAAACGCAATTTATTTACTGTCGCTTTGAAATCTTTGTTATTCAGTTTATTTTGGCACCTCTGTAATATAAGTGGTAAAAAACTTAAACATGGATGAATTATTTCTGAAGTCCATTAAGGAGGATTTTTGTTGGTTTCTTATGCTTCTTATTTTTGTGAGAAATTTTATCATAAGTCAACATAAGGGGTATTTTGTACTTTTTTGTTGGAATGTTGCAAATCATCTTAAGTCTAAATGAAGATTGAGATACTAAATGTGAATAAGACGGATCTGTAAATTTCTAAAATAAACTTAACAAAGATTCTCCTAAGTCGACTTAAGCCTTTTGTCATTTCAAGCAAGACATAAGCTTCACTGTCTTTTGTAATCTATCAAAAGTCATACATTCAAAACAATGTCAAGATATGGCTGCTTACAGCTTACAAATTCTCCCTTTGTCACACAATATCGGTGGAAAGGGCAGGGGGTGTAGTTTGAGTTGATTTAGTATAGAATATTATTTCCAAGTAACCTCATACATGGTGTACAAACCATTTTCCAAGAAGCACAGTTTATCTACAAACGACCTAATTCTTGAGCATACATTGTAGATACATTATTGTATATTGAATTTTGTTCGTGGTAATTTAATAAACTACTTTCCCACAGGTAATTAGGTAAATTTACTTAATATAACCTTCTATGGGCTTTCACATTATCATAATCATTGAAACGGAAATTAATTATAGTATGCCTCACAAACATCACAAACCAAAAACAAATCTCACCTAAAGGAATATTGTATTGAGCGCTAGAAGCATCGCACCATCAGAACTGCTATGAAATTCTCGGAACTGATAGGCTCATCTTGCATAAAATCAACCACAAATTGTAAGGATTGGCTTATTGTTATAACAAAGGCCTACAAACAATTATAGGACCATAGAATTGTTGACTGGGGATGCGAAGGGAAGAAAATAAATGAGGTGAAAATTCCAATAACGATGCTATTAACTTAGAGGAATTAATACTAGTACTTAGAAAATGACATACTTAGAAGCCGTCGCAAGTGAATTTCTTATCGCGTTATTAAATTTGTTGATGGCAAAAACGGAAACATCTTGTTTTTGTATGGTTATGGATGGTTTTAGAATTAAAAGTCATTATGTTTTCCCTTCCTCTGACGAAATGTTTTTGGACTTTTCAGTTTCTTATTGGTAATTCAAGAAAAATGTGTTAGCCTGTAATTTATCGAACATTTTTGGGATAATCAGTATTTATCTTGTTGTTGTGGTTAAACTTTATATTAATCAAAATTTTACAAACTGTTTTCGAATAAAATACAATTTTCTCAGAATCTTCTAGATAATGATGAATAATAGTGACCAATTTTAAAACATTTACCGAAATGGTTTCCGAATATATGTACACATTTATTGTTTGAAATGCATACAATTGTTTCCAATTTTTAAAACTGTAACCTTTCATCATGGCCTACAATTGATTACTCAAAATAACTAATTGCTATGGAAAAATAATTAAATTATGGTTCTCAATACAATATCGAAGAAATAACATGTCATATAATTAATTGTAGTTAACTTATTGTTTAAAAAGCGAGATTGGTAAGCAAATAAACAATACATATTTGAAAAATACTTATTTTTCGGTAGAGAGTTATTAAACGGTTTAAAATACAATCCTAACTCTAAAGAATCTAATAAACACCAATTTGGGATTGACCTAAGATTGTTTGATTGTTAGAAGTAACTATTTTTGATTTTAGATTTTACGATTTTAGATTTGTATTTATTCATATTTCAAAAGTTTTACAATAACCACGAAACCTTTGCTTATCTGCAGGTGGTTAAAGTTTTTTAGGATTTTAATATAAAACAGTTTTATATTAATTTAATAAAAAAAATATAAATTTAATAATGCATTCATTTAAGAAAAACAACTGTAATTTACTTTTAACAGTGCAAAGTATTTAAAAATTAATTTAAACAGACAAATTTTAATGTATTGTTCTATTTTTTTAAAGTTACGAGTAGTTTTAAGATTTGTGGGAATTTGGTTTATGTTATAGTATTCCGTAGTTTAATCAAATAGTTTTCCGTACATTATCGGAATTTTAAGTAGACATTTACCTCATCTTCTAGTTTTTACGCTATATAAAACAGGTTGCTGCATCTCAAAACATCGTTGTATTCAACAAGTGCAGTCATCTTAAATATCTTTTTCCATATTCAAAAATACCGAATGTGGATGGCTTTTATTAATAATGTTTGCAATGTTTCTTTGGTGATTGACAAATTTATCTGTATGTGTTTTTGAAGCATTTCCCCAACCTAATAGTCCATATCTTAATCGAACTAACACTTGAAAAGTATGCCTGTTTTTGAATATCTTTCTAGATGAAATAAAACAAACATAGCACTCCTTATACTTAACCTTACGTTTTTATATGCAGCACAAAGTATTCATCTATTGTTAATCCAAGGTATTTAATTGATTCCACTAGTTTAATGGCATCACTTTCTTTTTCTTGAAGTCGAACACACAAGATTTTGAAAGAAAATATTAATTTACTCTTTTTGTTTTCTGCGTGTATTCAAAAGTTTTCATCGTAGAAATCGCAGTTCCAAGATACATGTGTCTTACAATAACAGCTATATCGTCTGCATATGCGAACGCTGTGCTTTTTTTTAAACCTGTAAAAGTGCATCCGTAAAAAGTATAAAAAACCGGATCAAGGTTTGACCCTTAGCGTACACCATATGTGCAGCTCTTTTCCTTACTCCATGAACTTCCAGCTTTCTTCAAATAAAGTTGTGTTTCCATTTAAGAGTACTTCTGCTAGTGAACTTTCGAGAGCAACTCTCGGGAGACTATCCATTTGAGAGCCAAATTTTAAAAATGTTGCCAGCGCGAGCTCTCTGCTAGAATATTATTATATATTACAAGCTTTAATTATCCACACTGTTAACTTCCCGTCTGTCGATATGCCTTGCTTAAAAGGTCTGTAGGTTTTCGTGTTCTGTTAAAAAAGTTTTCAGTTGAATTATTTTAAAAGATTTAAAAATTACCAACAATGTTTTGCATTTGATGAAATAGTTTGATTTCAAAATCTATTTTTGCAAAACGCGATTTTTAGTCGAAAACATTTTTTACCAACTTGAGTAACATTTGTTAAAAGATTTTTGTTTCTTAACCTTCCGACCACAACACTTTTAAAATATACATACACCACAACAGGGGTGACATAACACCCCAGCCAAGAAAATATATATAACAAAATACTTTAAAGTAAAACATAAATTTTTTATTCAAACAATACAATTAATATACTTTGTTGAAAACATATACAAACTTAATTCATAAAAAAGAAATATTTACGAAAAACGGTAGAAAAAAGAATGAAGCAAAATCAAAATTATAATTTAAAAAAAATGCCTGGGGTGTTATAGCACCCCTGTTGTGGTCGGAAGGTTAAATAAATAAATACAAATTGGATGAATTAATCTAGTTTAAAGTCAATTTCTTCTATTGTTCCCGAGATATCGAAAGCCGAACATCAATTTTTACAAAATTTGCGTTATATTTCGTAGATTTTATTTTTTTTTTATAAAAATCCATAAAAAAAACTACAGAATATCGAAAAAAAAATTTTCAGTGAAGTACAAAATGTTGGAAGACAATATTTTTAAGTTTTGAAAAGCTATTTGAGCCGAAAATAAATTTTTAACAAGTTTTATTATAGTTTTTTTTTTTTGTGGGTTTTAATTTTTTGTAAAAAAAACTGTCAATCAGATTTTCTCAAAATCTTACCGAATGTTGAAAACAATAATTCTTATGAGATAAAAAAGTTGAAAGTCATCATCTCAAATTTTTGAAGACTTATTTGAGTCAAAACTCAAATTTAAACAACTTTGAGTAATGTTTTTTAGGTTTTTATTTTTTTTATTAAAAAAACTGTTAATTCAATTTTTCTCAAAATTTTACCTGATATCAAAAACGTTATGTTTCGTTGCACAAATTATTGTGGACATAAAATCACGTCGCGAAAGTACGGACGAACGAACGTACGTACACACGCATGCACAGGCATCTTTCTAAAAATCTTTTATTCGGGATCTTGAAACTTCGAGAAATGTCAAAGTTTTGTTTTTTTTTTTTAATTTGTTCAGTCGTCTTGAAGATATTAATTGAAAAATTAAGAATTTTCAAAAATCGGCTCAACTTGTGTTGTTAAAAACTCAGCAACCATCTTGACAATGTTGGTATTAAAAAGCAAGAAAGTGTTATAATATCAATTAATGAGCAATAAGACCATTTTTCTGACTCTAATATTTGTTCAGATTTTTCTGAAAATTATTGAACAATTGTTTTTGAAAGACTTTTTTAATCAAATGCGGTTAAAGCTGTGGTAGATATACAAATTAAAATCTTTGGTTGCCGGGAGATCAAAAAAAATAAGTTTTAAATGAAACGATTCTTATAACTTAATCTCAATACGGCTTTATTTAGAAACTGATGTGTTCCTAAAGTGTAACGGCTAAAAACTAAACTTACAAATATTCATCTTAATATAATTACATTATTAAATCATATCGATAATAAAATTGCGTTGGTGCATAGATTGCATGAAATTAATACCCTTCCAATTGACGACGTTGACTCGACGGATGGGTATCTTTACTTTATAATTCTGATTTTGAATTCTATATACCTGGCATGCATCCATTAAGTTTAGGATTTTGTACAGATATTGCCTTTACCTACAAGGTTTTTGAATGAATTATACAAAGATTTGCTTACACCTTTTTTATAATGTTTTCGTTCAAAAACATAGTTGTATTTAACCCCATACATCCTTCGCATAATATCTGCATTTCCCCCGCTCATCTCTCTATAGGACTGCTATTTAGAAACTGCAAAGAATCTCGGAGTGGTTCTTAAAAATCTACGTTAAAAACTTTCAAATCTATCAATATGAACAGAATATAGTAGCGGGTTTTTCAATTGGCACTAGTAGATTTTGGAACCCCGTAGCGGCCATTTTATTTTGGTGACATCTGTCCAATCTTTTGTTTATCATTCAGTTGCTTATGCCAAATTATCATGGCAAGTTACACGATTGAACAGGACGTTTAAATGATACAACTTTATTATGAAAATGAATGTTCGGTAACGCAAATTGCGCGCATTGCGCCCGCTTTACGGTAGACGTGATGGCCCTTCACAGTCGACTCTTCAACGTTAAGTGGCCAAATTTGAGACGACTGGTAAACAATTAGCCAACACCCGTATGTTCAAGGAACGCAAAATCGGCTGAGAAGATCGCCGAGATCCGTGAAAGTGTACAGCAGAACCCGAGGCAGTCTATTGCTCGCCGTCTTTGAAGCGGAATCTAGTTTCGGCAAAAAAATTCTTCTTTATTGACGAAACTAATTTTTGGATGGCCCACGTGAGGTTCACCAGGTGATAATGCATCCTTAAAAAGTTACCGTTAGGTGTGGATTTCGAATACTAAATTCTAAGTGATTTCTAAAACGCTATTTTGTCTCTCACATTTCCCCTGCTTATTTCTTTATAAGACTGCTATTTATTGTGTGGAAGCTCTAAAAAATCTCAAAGTGAAGGTTGATACAAATATAAGTTCAATACTCTTTTATCGAACGAAATAGAATGGCGCCCATGCAACGCACGCGAATTCGAGAATTGGTCTTACAAACGAAACCTACAGAGTTTTAATAACATATGGATCACGGAACTATCGGACAAATTTGTTAACGAAGCCAAGTGTTTTGTTATTGTGCCCCGTAAATGTTAATTTTGTATTTAGTACAACACCAAGGTCAGCAAAACGGGATTTGCCAATATTTAAAATTAAATGATTTTTACTGCACCATTCCCAAAAATGTATTTAGATCTTCTTGCAGCTCTTTACAGTCCTTCATAAATTTAATAATTCGAAAAAATTTAAAATCATATGTTTAATTGTTGGTAAAGTTATGGCAACACTAAGTGTCCTTCAGGAAGCATGTATCTAACTCCCATAAAAGAACTCGAATTATGTTGGCCAAAATTGCAGTGATTCGTAGAGTGGAAAAAGAGTCGCCCTTAACAGCCCTATAAGATAAATGTATGGTCTAAAGGAACATGACCAATACCTACTTTTCGACTTCAATGTTCTACTTCGAATAAGAATATAAATTCTCATCCTTCCTAGAGTAAAAAACATTAAATATAATTTTTTCTTATCAAATTTAATTACTCGTTGTGTCATTCATATAAAAATTGTTAATTTCAAACCAAACTAATGATGAATACGTGTAAGCACACGCGTAAATCCTTTATAGGTCGTCATCAATCATTTAAAATAAATTGCAAAGTAATTTTAGAACTGCCACATACACACATGTAAATATCACTTACAACACCATACACAACACACTTTACCCATGTTAACAAAAACTTAAACGTTTTCTTTGAAACTCACTACATACAAGAGTGCTATAGTTTGTTGGTATACAATAACTCATCTATGTCTTGTAAATCTACAAAACGCGCCTTCAAAGGACATTAGTTTCTCATCATATATTAATGATAATTCCCCCTCTCTTCCTCATAGAATGTTATATGGAATTGGTTTTCGTGTTATACTCGTATATGGAACACAACCCTTTAGACAGACGTCTTTTCAATGTTATCGCTTAGTGAAAACCACAAGCTCAACATCACATTAGAATCGAATCAATTACTCCGTGATGAGCACAAGGATATTTAAATCTCTCTCTATATGTCTGCATATAAACATAACTTTACACAATGCTTACGTATTATAAATATATATATATAAATAAATGTTGGTTTTCTTCCTATATGCATGTTATGCGGGTTGGATAGCTCTGCATGTGACAGCTACAACGACATTGGACGTCTACAAAATACATCCATTGCTTATCAATTTATCTAAAATCCATGTCATGTCAACTCCTTTTACTTGCATCTATCCTCCATCCTGTATTCTACACAAAAACAAAATAAAACACACACATCCCTACACCCGTGCACATACACATTTTAAAATCAGGAGGTGGCAATAAAAAAATCGTTAATCATTCGAACAAGATGTGGCGGCATCGGCAATGTAAGTGGCAGTGGCGGTGGACTCAAAGGACGAAAAACAATACAAACGAGATCGCTGCTAACAGTCATCATTAATCATCATAACATCAGTGTCCCAGTGTTGGGCGCCATTTTATCACAATTGATTTTCATTCTTTTGCTCCTTCGTCTTCATAATCGTCGTCGTCGTCGTCTTACTTGTCGTCATCATCATCATCATCGTCGTCCTTGTCGCCTTAAGCCCAATCCTATTTTAATGAAAAGCCATATCATACGCTAAATGAAATGCAACTTTTTTTTTAATCCTTTTAGGGTTGTTGTCTACTTTCATACGTCGAGTCCTTTTCAGAAAAATCGTTGAAACATTTAGTTCATTTTATCATTTTTTAGCTTTGCTTTGCTTTGAATTTTTAAAAACTTGAGATCCTCTCCGAGATTTTATATCTAACATTTAACAAAAACCATAAGAAAATAAAAAAAAAAAAAACAGTTTTAAAATTCTAGCACATACCTTTATCCTTTGTCACATAATTCGTCACTGTGCACTTTGTGTATCCTAGAAAGTATGTCACGTAATAGCAATTTCCAGGGACAAAATTTATATACCCACACATCTCTATACACAACAGAAGCATCAGGAACAGCAGGAACAGGAGCAGCTTCAAGCTTCAACTAGTCCTGAGTCTGGCTCTGAGTCTGTTCGTTCAGGAAAGACGGAGTACTTTATGAACGTTGAAGCGAAGTGCGGATATGTGCTTTAGTTTCGATGTTCATTTTTGTTGTTCTCACAGACATATCCACATTTAAAAGTTTGAAATGTGCCAAGAATCTTTCCCTTATAATTCTCTTGTACCTCCATAACCTATGTGTGGACTTGAAAATGACAAATAATTCTTTTGGTGCGGAATGTTGCACAGAAAATGTTCTTCGAAAAGGTGATTTGTCAACAACAAGAAAAAAGTCCCTTTTACCCTCGAATACTAAGACAGAAGTTGTGACAATTGAGTGGAGAGGAACTAAAGTTCTTAGAAGGAACATCATACCAACAAAGCTATGAGGTAAAGGTAAAGTTTTATACATTTGTGACGAGTTATTCTGTTTTTTTGTTAAGTTATTTAAAAAAAAAAAACTATAAATAAATGGAAGTTCAAGTACTTGAAGTTCTTTCTTTTTTGATTTTTGAGGTTGAAGTTCATTTTGTATGAATTCGTATTGAAGTTGATGTCCTTTGAGAACCTGTATGCATTTTAACACTTTGTTAAAAAGCATTGCTCAGAGAACTATTTAATGGGTTCTATTTTGACCATTTTCGGAAATCAAAGTTATTATATTTTCCTGACGAATTTAATACAAACATTTGCTTAGAAACGATCTAATAATATTCATTCTGTTTCATTGTTATATTTTTGAAACTTTAATTAAAACTTATAACTTATACAATAAATTTTCAAATGTAATTATTGGTGATTTAATTTTAAGGGCCGATGTTGATTTTAAAAAAAATATGGGACAAATAGCCGCAGCGACGTCCGTCGGCGGTATAACTCCATCCGAGGGTCGAAATTTACGATGACGCTGAGGCATAATTGAGGTTCTATGCCGTTAATGTTTAAAATTATCCCATCCTTTAGCTCGTGAATAACGGCGATGACGAACCGAATTCCGCTCTAAGGGAGATAGAACCACTCTACTTCGGCGACGTAGATCAACAATTCCACCTACCTGACCTTGACGAAGTGAAGATAGCTATATCTTAACTTAAGTCAAACAAAGCTGCTGGAGCTGACGGCATCGCTGCCGAACTATTCAAAGCAGCAGGCAATGACTTGGTAGGGAGCAGGCACCAACTCATCTGCAAAATATGGTCAGAAGAAAGAATGCAATACATAAAAAAGGAGACCATCTAAATTGCGCTACTACAGAGGCATCAGTCTCCTTAACATTACATATAAGATTCTTTCTCTGTATTATGTGAACGTCTAAAGCCGATCGTCAACAGCCTGATAGTGTGACTTCAGATCAGGAAAGTCCACTATCGACAAAATATTCACACTACGGCAGACCTTTTAAAAAACCCACTAGCTTCAAATCGATACCCACCGATTATACATTATCGATTATCGGTTATCGATTTTAAAGCCGCGTATGACAGCATCCATAGAGAAAAGGTCTACAGAGCAATGTCTAGTTTTGGCATCCCTGTCAAACTTATCCGTTTGTGGTCGGAAAAGATCTTACCGATGCATTTGATGTCAAAAAAGGTTTTAGACAAGGCGATGCATTGTCACGCGACTTTTTCAACATCGTTCTGGAAAGAATTGTGCAAAACTCAACCGTCAACACTACAGGCACAATCTTCCAAAGGACCATCCTATTACTCGGATACGCAGATGATATTGACATAATTGGAAGATCAAAGCGTGATGTCAGTGGAGCGTTTTTGAGCATTGCGACGGAAGCGAAGAAGATGGGTTTAGTGGTCAATGAGAGCAAGACCAAGTATATGCTGTCTTCAAAAAAGGAAACTGAACAACGACGTCTTGGACAAAACGTCACCATGGACAGCTATAACTTTAAGGTAGTTAAGGACTTTGTCTACTTAGGCACCGCTATTAACACAGACAACGATATCAGCGCTGAAATCAAACGAAGAATAACTCTTGCAAATCGCTGCTTCTTTGGATCATCTAAAATCACCATCTATAAGACACTCACTGTAGTACCCGTAGCATGATGGTTAGTGCGTTGGACTGTCATGCAAGGGGTCTTGGGTTCGATCCCTGCCTGCGCCACCTTAATTTAAATTGAATTGACAATTCCTTCAAGAGTAATTCTTGTCATGAAAAAGTGCTTTCTCAAACTAGCCGTTCGGATTCGGCCTAAAATTGTAGGTCCCTTCCATTCCTGACAACAGTACTCGCACACAGGAATGGTTGAGAGTTGTAAGTCACTAGGCCCTGGTTCACAACGGACTGTTGCGCCACCCCATTTGATTTGATTTGATAAGACACTAATCATCCCGGTTCTCATTTATGGCGCTGAGGCCTGGACCCTGTCAAAGGAAGATGAAAACTTCTTCGGGTGATTTTTGGTCCCGTACGCATAGATGGAGAAGATATAACGACGAACTTTGCGGGCTGCACAGCGACACTGACTTAGTTAGCAGAATTAAAGTCCAACGGCTTAGATGCCTGGGTCATGTAGAGCGAATAGACATCAACGTTCCTGCCCGGAAGGTCTTTGAATCCAATCCCGAGGGACGGCGCAAAAGAGGAAGACCGCGACTAAGGTAGCGCACTCAGGTGGGTGAAGACCTCAACCAACTTGGCGTGTGAAACTTGAGACATCTAGCTAGGGACCGACCTGGCTGGAGACGCTTGTGGGTTTATAGCTTATCGAAGTACAAAGAAAGGAGACCAACGGCGTTAAATCACATGACATGGCCTCCACTGGCGAAAATATTTAAATTGAATTTCCGTGCTGTTGGATTATTGATCGCATTCACCCAAATGCGGCAGTTCTGATTATTGTCAAATTCACAGAGGTGAAAATGTTCCTCATCACTGAAGATGATTTTCTTCGAAAACTGATCATCGTCTTTTGCCATTTAATGCCATCATTCTGACCATTGATGACGGCATGAGAGGTGCAACTGTTAGACACAACGATGAGTTGAGATGGACGGCTCTCCAGCCATACTATCGCAAAGTTTAATATTTTCTGTAATACTAGCTGTATAAGACCCTGTTTGCTAAAATTTGTGCACTATTTTTCCGTTGGTACGCATATTGGGACGATTAAACTAATTTTAATGTCAATTAAAATCCTGAATAACGCTTTGCTGGATTGTGTATGTTTCCATGGATCAAATTGAAATCGAGAAATTTCAAATGAAATGCAGAAAAAAGCTTGACGTTAAGGTGTGGACCACACTCGACATCGGCTCTCTAAATTTAACCGCCCTTTTCAAATCATAAAGTTTCAAGAGATACAAATGTAAAGCAGATGGAGGCCAAACAAAAAGTGAAGTTTGGTAAGACCATTTCTTTTTGT
Organism: Eupeodes corollae; assembly: GCF_945859685.1. Classification (NCBI taxonomy): domain Eukaryota; kingdom Metazoa; phylum Arthropoda; class Insecta; order Diptera; family Syrphidae; genus Eupeodes; species Eupeodes corollae. The sequence goes on along the minus strand of NC_079147.1, from coordinate 197,795,169 downwards.
TTTTTTTTTTTTTATTTGTGTAAAAGGTGCTTCATTTACTTTTTGTTAATTAAGCGCAAAACTTATTGAAGGTTTCTTAGGTCTGGAGGTTTAAGAACTTCTCTGATTTCTAACAGTATTGAAACTAAGTTGTGATGAGCTCAAAGTGGTGACGGAGAACACTTCGCTACTATTGGAATAATTTGAACTTTACTTAATGATGGAATATTATTAAGCTCAGAAGGTTGATGAAAAGAAGAACCATTGTCGGTTAAATGGCTTCACATTAGATTCCTAAGACTGCAAAAATAATCCTTGAAACTTGTATAAGTTTACTTGAAGGAAATTCGAATTAGTTGATATTTTTGGCAAATTAGACAAATTATTATGAATTGGTGACAAATTGGGTACTGCTCTCTCTAATAAGGGATCTTGGTAACCATAACCGAATAAAAAGATTGATTTCGCATAGACATTTAGAACAAGTGTCTACGACTATGAGTCCAATCTTTCAGGAAAAAGTATCAGTATAATCCAAATGTACTCTTTATCTTGGTGAACTGGAAATTGATCAACTACTATAGCCCTTGGGTGAATGACACTAGAATCTGAAACGCCTTGTAGCTAGCTACCAATTTCTTAATATGCTTGTCAATCCCATCCCAGGCCAGCAACAATTTGGCGTGATAACTGCTTCATACAGTTTATGACTTATTTTTGTGGGCCAACGATTATTTACATACCTTTGCCGTCCTTGGTAAAATTTGGCAATCGTTTTGGTTTTACAATACTATTTCGTAGATTGACGCTATCACTAACGCCCTCTTATGCTGCTCGTTATCAATACCTGGGTCAGGTTCTGTAGTTTTAATCCATTTAAATAGTAGCATATCGTTGTAGTCGCTTGATCGTCATTTCAGACAATCTTTTGTTAGGGTACAAAATGATGAATGGGGAGTTGTGGTATGTGATCAGTTCAAACTCACGTCTATAATAGAATGCTTCTAAGAAGATTTAGATAAGCTGATGAGATACTGGTTGTAATCATTTATTGTGTCAATAAAAACGACTTCACGACTTTTGACATCTGTAAGGGTAGTTCATTTTATTGTCTCATCTAAAGGTCTTCTTCGTTTAGGATCAAAAACGTAGCCGAAATAATTGATCTATTCCTGCGCGAAGACGCCATTTTTCTGCCTAACGTTTCTTAAAACTCAGAAAGAGTTCAGAATTATTTGTTTCCAGAGATATTATCATCCATGTTAAGACTACAGCATTCCAAACCAGCCAAGATCTTATCAATATAATTGTTGAAATACAGCGGTTGCACACGACCCTCCGAAAAGAAGTCCCTGATGTATTTGATAAAGACTAAATTCAGTGTTGTTAAAGAATATTTGTTTGAACTCCTTATTAAAAGAGATATAAAGATATGTGTCCGACAAATCGATCTTTATAAAATACTGACGCCCTCGCAATCGATGCCACAACTCTTCAAATTTATCAGCCTTAAAAGCATCCTTTAGTGATAAAAAAATTGGAGAGTATATAAAATATTAGCAATGGGTTTTATGTTGAACATTTTTGCAAATCAAAGTTATTCTACTTTAATACAAATATTGGCAAATATGCCAAAGCTTTATAAAATTCGTTATGTTTATTCAAACTGTATTAAAATATTTATAAATAAATGAATTACTTACTTACTTAAAACAAAATATTTACTTAAAAATAAAACAGACAAAATTCATTATGTTTTATATACTTTTTCAGAAAAACATGTTGGTGCCCGAGAAATTTTGGAAGATAAAACAAAGCTATCACCAATATCACCTAGTGGGTCGTCGTGCCGATTCAATTTTGATGCACTCCAATTTCTCAGCAATTATGAGGATAAAAAATCAGTTTTATTCGCTTCATTTTTATAAAGACTCATAAAGAAACGAAAAATGGTAAGTTTTAATAAATTCTAGAAATATTTTTTAACTTATAAAGAACTTATTATCTTTAATCTAGTTCAATTAATACAAAAAGGCATTATTTTTGTGATATTATATAAAGACTTATGTTTTAAGAAAACCCATCCGAAATAATATCTCTTAATTATTTACACCAGACAGGATTTATTTTGTCTCTTCTTTGCTGATTATAAGTTTGACTATTTAGCCCGTCGAATTAAAAATCGAAAGTCAAAAGCCTCAGAGCTCAGACAGATCCCTTTTATGAATCAAATGGGTTTATCGTTTTTATATTTTCTCTTCTTAGTCATCTTCCTTTATCTTTTAGAGTTTTCTGTTAGTGTTTTTTTCTTGCGCATCCTTTTACCAGGAAAAATTTCAATTATTTTGTTGATAATCTTTTTTAGTCAGCAGTTTGTTGAGTACTTATTTCGTTCTTGTCGATTGTCAAATGGCTTAAAACTATAGTTGTCTGGGATAACTTTTTATATTTAATTTAAAATGTGACCTAAATCTGAAGAAAAATATGGGCTTGCATTTAAAGGATCTGCTTTTATTTGAAACAAAATAATTTGGTTAATTATATTTTGTCTAAAACAAAGAGCTTGTAGCTGATGTCTGAAACACTTCAAAAAATAATTGTTTAAATTGCTTTTTTTAACTTAATTCTTTATTCCTGCATAAGTAAATTTAATTTATAAATAAACCTTGTCCTTTAATGCAAATCTCTGTAATTCTGGTGCTAACTTTTAAACAGATTTACGTTTAAATTCAAAACCCTTTTGAATAGGTAATGATGGCTGGGTTCTAGTTTTAATTGATTATTTGTTATTTTTTATAATTTTTATAAAAGGACATCCATTAGACTAATAAGATATCTATCCCTGTCTACATCGCCTACTCCTGCCAAAAAGTAGAAATTGTATACGTAAATAGTTAGAACAAAAACCTTTGAGACATCAAAGCAAAATGTCAAAGCAATGACAAATGAAATGGAAAAAAAAGATTGTAAGAAATTTCTAAAATATCAACAAAACATAATGATTAAAAGTAGGTAGAATCCCTTTCTCGTAAATTGAAAATAATTAAAAAATTCCTACTTGCCGACATAAACAGACACACAATTACACACAAAGACATTTTTGTTTAATTGTTTTTTATTTCAGAGTTTGGGAAATTTAAGAATCCTGAAATTTTACGAGATAATTTTAGTTTTTTTTATATAAATTTGTTTAAAATATTGAAAATAAATACAAGTTTGTTGTTTAAAAGCTTAATGAACCACGTTCAAGGGGAGAAATTTGTTTTTTAATCATAACATCTTTTTCATTATGTCATTGTATTTAAGAAACAGATTATTTATTATTAAATAAGAAATTCACATTTATACAAAATTGTAAAAACTTAAAAAAGGTGTAACATTTTGTCAGATTCAAGCTTAAAATTCTCCGCAGTCTTTTGACTCAAACAATAACGTGGCATAACTAAAAAGTACTGCTAAAGCAATAAACTTAGACGTAAAGGCGCTTGCATCTCAACAGTCTTAAGCAGAAAAATCCGTGAGTCTTTATCTTTTGTGCTTGAAAAACTAACACTTCAAAAAACTAATGATGAGAGAAGCTTATGCTAGTTAGATGGCGGGACTCAACACTTATTTCTGAATCTTGTGGTAGGTATGGACTTTATCTACATAGGCACTGCTATAAATTCAGCCAACGACAACAGCGCTGAAATCAAACGGAAATATTGCTTTTTTGGAGTGCAATTGCGTAATAAAGTCCTCTGTCGAGCAAATTTAATTCACCCCATATAAGACACACATTAATCCGGTTCTCAATTTTAGCGCTAAGGCTTGGAAATTGTCGAGACAAGATGAGAATGTCTTAGAATGCTTCAAGAGAAATATTTTTCGGGTGGTTTTTAGGTCCCGTCTGAAAAGATGGAGAAAAACATGCAACGATGAACTGACCTGGTTAAAAGAATAAAAGCTCAACAACTTAGATGGATGGGTAATGTCCAGCCAGGAAGTTCTTCGAATCCAATCCCTAGGGACGTTGTAATGGAGGAAGACCGCGACTTAGGTGGCACACGTAGGTGTGCGAGGACCTTAACAAACTTGGCTCCCGAAACTGAAGAAAGCTAGCTAGGGACCAAGCTGGCATGAAATCCATTAAGGTTGAGGTCCAGGTTCGTCCTGAATTGTAACGCCACCCAAAATAAGTAATCTCCAAAAATATTGGCAACATAGCATATTTGGGGAAGAATGGACTTTGGTGTTCAAAAATGATTAAAGATTATTCATATTTTTTATCGAAAATTGATAAACATTCAAGTTTTGCAAATTAATTCCACTAAAAAAAAATAAATTTGTTGATACCGCAATCATTGGCGGCACTTTAATCAAAAAAACTTATCAACTTTCAATACTTGGTATGTCTATCATAGATCACCTATTATAATTAACCACTTATTCGACATTGACAAAAATGACGCTAGGTTCTTACAATTTCTTCGACTTTTAATCTTTTGTAATTTACAAAGCGATTTTTCGCCCAAGACTTGAATAAAACCAGCATATTTAGACCAGTACTAATAAAAGAAGTTAAAGTCTTTTAGATAGAATCCAAAAATAGCTTTGAAATGGTATTTTATAGAAGTATAACCGAATTAACTACATCGCTTCAATACCGCTGCAATGTTTCTGTTGAATTAGCGTTTAGCATTCCTCTAATTCAGCCGTAATAACCGCACTTCCAGCAATGCTCATCACTTTACCTTTGATCATAATTTCGAAAGCAAGTATAAAGATTCTTATCTTGGACCGGTTTAAGATTTAACAATTACTTTCTGGAACACATCCGGATATAAGATTATCGTAATACTCTAGTACCCTTTGCTTTTGCAAAGTCTTCATCATAGTCTTCTTTAATCATTTATTTTTAATTGATCTACTTAAAAACCTTTTTCTAGAGGTTTTAGAAGTTCAGGTTTTTTTTTACCTTTTTTTTCATTTGATTGTCTTGTTTTAGATCAAGTTTCTTAGATTGTGTTTTGTTGTGGCTTTTTAATTAAAGCTTTTAGTTGACTCTTTCGACTTGTGAGCTGATTTAATTTGAAACGAACAATTTTCAAGTCCCAGTCGGTGTTAGCTGGGGTCTTCATAAGGTAGACTTTTGTTACTTGGATCATTCTCTCAACCTGACTTTTTGTTGAAGGATGAAATGGAGCAGTTCTCTGACTACGGACTTATCTTTAAAGTGGATCTTTGACTTAAATCGCTTGTCAATAAATGTCTTCCTAAGCTCAGACCTCTGCTAAGAGGATTTGTCCTTAGAACCAAATAAAGGAAATTGTCAAATGTTGCTTGTGAATAAAAGACATTTTTTCTCTTTGGTGTCTAGAGATGTTTTATTCAAAAATGTTGTTCCTATCTATACAAAGTAAAGTTTTATCGGAATCGATCCACATTTCGGTTTTTAAGCCCATTGATAATCGAAACTCAGCATTATTTGTACAATGCACTGAGGGTTGACTTCGAGCCACATAGTGCTTAGTTGACAAACACTCGTATCTCAGTCTAATCAAATGAACACTGTTCGTGCACTATAAGAGGTCGCTAGTGTGATCCCTTCACGACCACTCATATATAATGTGGAATGCCTACCTCTATCTTTTTTTAAACTTTAAGGCCAATAAGTTCTTTCTAATTCTTCCATATTTTTCTGAGGCTCACACCATGTTTAAACTTTAAAGGATATTAATAACCCCTTGAGTGTCTACTAATTATAAAAAAGTATTGTTTGTTTAGAAAAAATCGGAGATCCTTTTGTAGATTTGAATGGTAAACAAAAAAGGTCTACAATATTTTTCAGCAGAATAGCCTTTGGAAAGTTAGATGAAAACCATTTAATTTTTAAGTTTTCCCATTTTCCGAAAAAAAAAATCTTTACAAAAATAATTTAAAAAATATAATATGTATGTTTTCTGATAGGGAAACAATAGATACAAGGTACCATATATGCAAGGTAGGTGAAAACCGCAACTTTTGACATTTGACATTTTTTGGAAAAGTGTTCAAAATGTTAGAGCATTAAAACTGGAAATTTTCAACAAAAAAACTTTAGTACAAGATTTTCTATGGAACTTTCGTCAGTTTATAATAACGACGTTTTAAATGTCTGTCCAAAATTTCATCGATATGCGACTTATTCCGAGGTGAAATGTTCCACTAGACTAAACACCAAGTTTGTAGAATTCAACATTATTTTCTGGGGCCCTATGTCATAAAACTTGTATGAAATTTACAGATTTGTGGAAGAAGTGATTTTCATGTTCAATTCCGGTGCGTTATTAATGTTAAGTGGTATTTTCAAAATTGATGTTTGATTTATCTTTGCTCAAAAATACAAATTTATTGTCATCGTTTTGATGATCAAATGAATTGATCTCTCGATGATTTGTTTATTGTCTGATATATCATTAGGACCAAACAACTTTTCTAACTTAGAACAAAAAAATACCAAACACGAGTACCATAGGTATCATTCTTCAATTCAAAGCAACTCTGTGGTTGAATTAATTTATTTCATGTTGATATAAATTCATCACCTTTAATTCCATGCAAATACCATAGCACCACACATTATTAGAAACACCATATTCTATATGCATCTATTCTAGAGCCTTACAGAGAGAACGTTTTACATGCTACACGTTGGATATATTCAAAATTCGACCTCCTGTTGAGAGGAAAGTGGTGAACATTGTTCCGGTGTCCATTAAAATACGATGCGTTGTGTGTATAATTTACATTTTACCTTGAAACATTATAATGTAAGCGAATATTTATACTCGAATGTGTCTAGGGTGACCATACTTGAATTTCAGATGTCAGTTTTTTTCAAAATTCATTGACATAAAAATAAGTTCCCAGAAAAAGTAGGTAGATAAAAGTTTTACCTTTAAATACTGCATAATTTGTCATTTTGTGTGGACAAAAAAGTGACAAAAATTAAACCTATGGTCACCCTATTAACACTATACCACCTCCACATGTACACAAACTATAAACATAATAGTTTGGGGGGCTCGGGTTTTAGAAAATAGCATTTTGTGCCCGAACACAGTCATCCATGAGCTCATTAAATTATTATTATAGCTGCTGCATGCATCTAAAGGATACGCGAAAACACAATATGGACGCAATAGTCGTTCATTTCATACAAACATATTACATACATATTTACGTTTTAACATCCTAAGCCCTAACATCCACCGCTAGATTCGCGTCCCGCCAATGTGCATCACAACATATAACATGGCGTATAAATATAGGTACAAATATACACGTCATGGCGGCCGGGCAACGGTGGGTGGTGGTAGCCTGTCCAATTCATTTACCATATGAATGGAAACGGCACGACGCGACGGTAGCTTTGTACATGCACAAGAGTAAAAGAGAAGGAAGGACAAATGTTTTTGGTGTTGTATAGTCAACGTTGTTGGTCGGTCGGTTGTTGGTTGTCGGTAAGGTAGGACAGGGTAGGGTAGAGCATAGGGTATATACAAAAATGTTTCTTTGGCATAGTGGAGCATGTAATGAGGCTAACAATGAATGAGTTATGCGATGTTTATATGAAATTTATTATCTCGACACGTAACAATGTGACTATGATGAGAAAATTGCATTTTAAATGATAAATTTGATGGCGCTTAAGTTAATTTAAATGAAATGAAATGAATGAAGGGAAAATAAATAAAAGTGAGTTTGCTGCTCTAACTATTTATAGTTTAGTAGGAAAACAAATATGATCATTTTGTAGCTGCTTTTAATTTATGTTCAGTGTTGAGCATTTTCGATGTCTTTGTTCTTTACAATGGAAAATTTGTTTTATTTATTTTTGTCTCGTTAGCGATTTGCAGTTTTTTTTTAATAATAATAGTTTCATGGGAGAAAAAACAATGCAAAGATATGAAGACTTGCAAAATAAACCTTTTTAGAGTCTTGAAAATGAGAAAATGAATCTGATCCTTGCAATATGTTCTGAATTAACTTTTCGCATTCTGCATTTTAAACCTCGAAGTTTTATATAAACTGTTTTTAACTTCGCATAGAAACGTATTGTCATCGGACCGATTTTTCCAATTAAAAATGTTGACATTTCTCATTATTTGAAGGTCTCTTGAATCTAACTGTGTGTCCGTGCGTTCGTATATATCTCAAGAACCAGTAAAGTTATTGAAAGGCCCGGTCCGTCTGTCTGTCAGACCTTGCCTCTACAGCTCAAACCATTGAGTCGATTGTGTTAAAACTTGCAAGTTAAAGTTTTTTTTCCATTTTTTGAAGGACTGTCAAAAATCGAAAATTCGAATTTGCTCAAAAACGAACGAAATTTTATTAAACCTTTTCTTTACAATTTGTTTTCTTAACTTTGCTTCCTTTAATAAGAAAAAAATTTGTATACTGCTCCAGAAGAGTACCCCCTTAGAAGAGTTATTTTGTCCTTAAGTTTTCTCAAGAACTAACAAAATTAATAAATCAAGGTTTAATTGATGAACTTAACGGCATTCAAATTTTTGAACAAAAACTTATTTAACAGCAAAATTTTAGAATATAAGTACCATTTGTAAAGAGAGTCCTTGAAAAAGTTCAATCAAGTTATTTTTATAAATCCAAAAACAAAAAAAAATGTTGTGCCCTAGAAAATTTGTCCAACAATAAGTGACTAAAATATCCCAGGAGTAAATATTTTTACTGCATTTTAAACTACTTTATACTATACAAAATACTGTTATCAATACAGTATAATGATTTTAATAAAATCTAATTGATAGATTTTGTATCCAAAATGAAAACCTCCAAAAATCAATCAATTATTTTCGACTCGAATATCTCGAAGATTTATTTCTGCTCAAAATATTTTTGTTGGTATTCATATAATTTTCATTAAAATTGACTAATTTTTGTTTACTAAAAAAAAAAAAAAGCTATACAAAATAACTAAGAATTGAATAAAATTGATCTTTGACCCAAGTATCTTGAGAACAAAAACAGGCTATTAAAGTAAGAGCCAAGGCTGCTAAACGTTACTTATTTTCTGAGTAAAAAAATGTATCGTACAGAATAGTGTTAGTGTATACTCTAAAGGTATACATACCTGCTAGCTTGGGCTGGGCAGCGGCGGCCAATTTATGATTACTTAGAATCTGATTGGAAATAATTTCAAGACAAATTGCAAACAGCCAGACAAATTGTAGGAGCCAAATATCCCTCAGACATTTTGAAAATCTCGCCTTGAATATCAGCCCGCATATAGAATAGTGTTAGTGTATACTCTAAAGGTATACATACCTGCTAGCTTGGGCTGGGCAGCGGCGGCCAATTTATGATTACTTAGAATCTGATTGGAAATAATTTCAAGACAAATTGCAAACAGCCAGACAAATTGTAGGAGCCAAATATCCCTCAGACATTTTGAAAATCTCGCCTTGAATATCAGCCCGCATATAATGTTTTAACGGTTTTATGTTCTGTTAAATTTATGGTCTATTTCAGACTTGTACAAATGTTGTTCTGTTACTAGCATTTAATTCTATTAAAAAAATGTATTCACGTTCTTCTACAAGATATAAAGAAATTTGTAAGCAAATATTATACAAAAACTAATTCAAGATTAGTTACTTTGCTAATTAATAAGAATATTGTAATTTTCAGTTTTCGTCATCGGCATTGTCGATATTTGATAACTCGTCATCCAGCCAATCTTTGTACTGAGTGTCTTAGTCGTCATCATATTCATCAAGATCAGCATAACTCTTCTCTGTAAAAACAAATAACGCAATAAAGAATCGAATCACTGACGAAAGCTTATAATTGATCTCCGTCGAAACAATTGAATTAATTCTGGTTGTCTTCTAACTTCCATCCATTATTTTTAGGCCTAAAAATACCAAGCATCTTCATGTGACCATTATAACAGATACTAGCGATGTAATTTACTCTCCGAAACTTCTGTCGAAGTTCCGTCTTACTCGGTGATAAGTTACTCGCATCAAATTCATTTTTAGGACAAACTCTTTATTTAAGTCGGAAGCAGTGCAAGTGTTAATAAACAATTGAAGTCTTTCAGCAACTATATCAATGACATCACAAATAAATTTCTGAATGGTATTAAAGGTTTTTTCCTCAAGTTCAATATTACTGAATAATTCCAACTCGGCGAATCTGGTAAATGGTACTCTTCGTTTTTTTAAGAATATTAAATGGCATTTGTTTACCTTTCTTGAAAGAAGCTGGGTTATAATCACAGACAGTAATCGCATGAAAGTTTGGTAAACTTGGAGACTTGGTCCTTAATTCTCCTAAATTTTTGAAAAAAGCCAATAATTGTATATTCTTTTTCTATTTCTAAGTCTTCCTTTTGTCTCCGACGCTTGTCCTTATTTTTATATATGATCTTTTGTCTGAAACTTCTAAACCACTAAATTGTTTCGCTGATGACAGCGCCTTCAGCTTTTCATATTCGTTTTTAGATTCTCATCCTTCTTCGCATGTGTACTACCGACGGCAGCTGATCTTGACAGCATTGTTCAATAGGGACTCAAAAACCGTGTAGAATTTAATGCTTCGAAAACTCAATGCTTTCTACTGTTGCAAAAGCTAGTTACTCTAGCTTATAAGATATTGTATCTTACTAAGTAAATTAATAATAAAACTGTAAACTGTAAACTGTAAAAGTGTTACCCTCCCCCAATTCCACTACCCATGAGTGGTACTTGCATCGAGGAGACCGAACAGCTTTCAGTCCTAGGTATGTGCATTAAAAACCACTTGTTGTGGGGTGATCACATATTTGACATCACCAAAAATGCTGCTAAGTGTTTAAGTTTTCTCCGACGATGCAAGAAGATTTTAACCCCTTCTGATCTGACTATAATTTATAAAGCCTATATTCGTCCAAAACTTGAGTACAATTCCCATATTTACAGGTGCTTCTTTAACCCACTTGAATCTCTTAGACAGAATTCAAAAGAGACCCTTCAAAATGATAGGTGACCGTTGTCTAACTGAAACTTTTGCGTCTCTCGAGCACCTTCGTAATGTTTCATGTCTCTCTTTATTTTATCGCTACTTCCATAAGCAATGCTCTAATGAAATAGCCAGTTGCATTCCTCCCTTCAATCAATTCAACCGTAATACTTGTTCTTTTAGGAATGCCCATTTACCCTTGAACCAAATTTCGGTCGCACTGTAAAGTATAGAGATTCTTTTTTACTTGCGACATATAGGAACTATATGGCAAGTTTTGCATTCGTGCAAAATTTCGAACTCGAGATTTTAATCAAACATGATATTACGATGGTAGAGAAGTCGAAAAAAGTGGGTCCCGCGATTCCGTCCGGTCGGTTTTGTCTGTCTGTCCACGCTCCTACAGCCTAAACCATTGGGTCGATTGAGTTCAAACTTGGAAGTTAAGGTTTTGAGCAGATTCGCGTTAGGCGTTTTTTTCATTTTTTTTTTAAGATCAAAACTAACAGTGGCCCCCATACAATTTTTTTGGTCAAAAACCGAAAATTCGAATTTTCTCAAAAACAAACCGATAGATTTTTTTTAAATTATCTCTAAAATTTTATTTTTTAACTTGGCTTCTTTTTATAAGAAAACCATATTTTTGTATTGCTCAGGAAAGGTACCGCTCATAGAACCGTTATTTTGTTTTTTAGTTTTCTCAGCAATTTATGAACTGATTTTAATAATTTTTTTTCTGAATAAGCTCCTATATTGCCTTAACAATATTTGATTAACAAAAATGCAATTTTTAATTGTTTGGATTTTTTAAAAAATATTGAATTTTTATTTTTCAAAACTCTATATCTTAAAAACGGGTCAACAATTTTTTACGAAATTCAAACGTAAGACGTATATTTACAATCACTAAACAACTGCATTCCAAAAATATTTTTAGAACAAAATCGGAAAATTTTATATATAAAAAATTAATTTAAAAAAAAACCGCTCTAACGATTTTCAAAATAAAAATTTGAAAAATCAACGGTTTTTTTATTTATAAAATGGCATTTAAATTTTTGAAGACAAACTTATTTTTCAGGTAAAATTTTGAATCTTAAAATATTATTTTTTAAATTATTTTTAGTGTGCATGAGCCCGAAACAGCGCATTATTTTGACAAAATTGTAATTACATTCCTATCTTTCATCCAAATTAATGCATTTGGTACACATTTATATGATATATTTAATCAACAATCCATTTTAATGAGTCTATCAAGAAGTATAATCTTGGTAACTTTTAAAATATTATTCTTTACGAATAAGGTTGTTCCACACATGATTTACTGGCCTTCGCCTATATAAAAAAATAAATACTTAGTACCTACAAGTTTACAAGTTAAAGAAACTGGCCAGAAAGAGTATATGTATTTTCTATTAGAATCACTTTTTCAACGCATACACATTGTACCTATATATAAAGGTATTACGTACAACTTCTACAACTACTGCTTACGTGTCACTTCTTAACTAAAATCCAAAACGCACAAAATAGACTGAACGTAATAACTCCATGTTTGCGCTGAAAACTTAAGAAGGAATGTAGTATGTACCTTCTAGCCACCAATAACATTCCTTCATTATCATCATAAACATGTCCTTATCAATCTATCTGCATAAAGCTAAGCACGCCAAGTGAACTATTCTATGGTCGTTTTAGACATCTACCTGCTACCTAACTACACAACCAATAGGCGATCGCCTTACAATTTAAACATTCATGGTCTGCCTCTTTCTTATCTTATTTATTTTCCATCCTGGTTCTTCTAATATGAAATTACAATAAAGCTATCTAAAGGAAAAAAGCTTTTAAGGAACAAGTTGAATCTATATGAATCGCATTGTAGCTTTATAGGTAATAGAAACCATTTTTCATATATTTACAAGGATCGTACACAAGTAAAACAAGACTTATGAATGTAAATAAAAACAAATATCGGTAAAAGATCCTAAACAGCTGACTTATGCATACAAAAGTTTGTTTCATCCCCTTATTAGATACAATATTAAGCCATTTTGTTTGTTATATAAAGTGCGTTGATATAAATAAAACAAAAACAAATTCATCAACCTTCATATGGAAGCTCTTTATGTGAAAACATATACGAGGATAGACTCAAATAAAATGAATGAAATTGAGTTGACTTTTTGGGTCGAAAATTAATTATCTCCCTTATTCTGCTGGCTGCTTATGGGAATGGGAATAATATTTTTCTCTCGCTCCCGTTGAATTTCTCCACTTTCAAAACTAACGCCACGCCAACGACTCGGCATCTGGTCGCCCTAAAAGTGTCTGCTCATGAGAGTACTATGGATTTCATATACAAAGATCGTGCGGTTTTTTTGACAATTCAAATGGCATTTATATCTTTGAAGCCAAACCTATTTTACAGGTATGTTTTTAAATCTCATATAAGTACTTTTTTAAACAGACTCATTGCATACAGGAGCAAGTTCGTGCGACCCAGTCGTGCATTTTATTTTTATTCGCACTACACGAATGTGGAATGCTTTACCAGACTCAATATTTCCCACTCATTACAATGTGCAGACATTCAACCAATGTGCATCGGTATCTCCTTTCAAATCCTATCCTTCCTTCCTAATTATTCGCACTGTGCATAATCATTATAAGGGTATTCCCATCCCCTTGAGTGCCCGTACAATATAAAAAAAATCTTATGTTTTGTTTTATCTCCATACATTTTGGAACATTTAACAAAAATATTTTGACAACTGAAATATAACTTAAAATCTTTATCCTATTTTTGTTAATAACTATCAAACTGATAGAAATCAGTAATCATTATCCTAAAATAGAAGTCAGTAATTATGTTCATTAAATACATATTACACGATATTAGAAAATAATTTCCTAAAGTATTTAGTTATTTGTTGTTGTTTAGTTGCGTGTTGTTTTTAATTAAAAATAATATATGTCTTAAAATAGAACTGTTTTAACAATAGGTGCATTCCATTTTATTAAAAAAATATTGTTTCATTCTATTACCTAAAATATTATTTACACATTAAGTTCTATAATTATCAATTAAAAAGTAAAACATACATTACAACCGATAAAGTAATTTACCTTAAATGTAATTTTAAAGTGGTTTGCCTTAAGAACTTAAAAAATCCCTAACAATTGTCAATAACATCTTAATAAGGTTTATTTTTTAATTGCAATTATAAGTTTATTGAAGTGTAAAATGTTTTTGTTGCAGTTTTTTTAATTATAGTTCCATGTAAAAAGAATGAAAAAATTTCAATTACTAATCAGATAAATTACGAAAAATAATCATTATTTCCCAACTCAACTTTAGAGTAATGCATTTTTGGATACCCCTTTGGAAAATATTATGTGCTTCATTATTTTCGTACAAATAGCTTCTCTCATTGCGTTTATGATGCTCTTGTAGTGCTTACTTTTAAATCTTAAACCGTTAAAAATTCATTGCATTTTGGGGGTATTAAAACTTTTCTCATGAAGCTTTTGTTTGTTTGATTATCTTTATCTATAAAAGAAGTAATAAGATTCTTAAACTAAAAAGTTCTTGATATTTTAAAGTAAACTAGGAAGTATTTAATTTTAACACCTGAATTGCGTTTGCTCTTAAACAAAAAAAACTTTCAATTTTAGTTCAATAATTATCAAAATAAGTCGGTGTGATTATGAAGTTAGCTAAGTAAGATGTCAGTAGTTAAGATAATGTTAGACTTGAAATTGGATTGGATTTAATTAATGCGTTGATTATTAATGCGTTGATTAATGGGTTAAGTTAATTTAAAAAGTTGCAAGGTTTTTTGTAAAGAAAAGTAATTAAATTTTAAGTACATATTTATTTTAGCAGGCCTAAGCAAGCGTTTTTCTAACATTTAATTTGTACACTACTCCAGACTTACATTTACGGTATTGAGACACAATAACTAGTTAAGAGTACCATGTGTTTTAACACTAAGCTTCAATACAATGATTCCGTCAAAATACACATAACATTTTTCAAACCTAGAAATAATTCGTGTATGGATGAAAATTCGTAAAGACACTGAGAATTTCATAAATAACAATCGACAAAAAGTCTTCAAAAGTCCCCAAAGCTTTTTGTCAAACATTCTCGTAAATGCTAAAAAATGTTTTCCCGATAGACTTATCTTTTAGAGTCAAATCTCACTAAACATTTTATAAAAAAATAATTTCCCTCAACTAAACTCAAAAAAAACCTACCAATCCACTAGCAGTTATCATTGTCGCTCATCCAAAGAAACAAGTTATTATGGTAAACTCAATCATATATGTACTTTGTGTTTTTACTTATTTAACATTATAATTTTAGACATTAGTATAAATGTTGAAAAACCAAAAAATATGACTAATTTTAGCATACACTTTAATATAAAATTAAATAAAGTTAAAATAGAATTTTTACTTTTTAATAAATCCAATATTGATGAAAATTATAACAGATGTAATATGAACAAAATTACAGTAATTTCTATCATGAGTTTAAAGTCAACATGTTTCATAACTCGCATTTATGCAAATAATCATGCAAAATTGGGGCCCGAAATTAAGGGCAAATAGTGGAAATATGAAAAAAAAAATCCTAAAAACTTATTTTTTGAGATGGTTATATTATCATAAATAAAGAAAGATACCGATTTATTCAACTTTTAAAGTTGTAACATGAATAAAATTTTTAATTTTAACCAATAATTAATGTTGATAAATTGAGTTTAAAATTTGATAGCATTTTTTCTATTTATTTTAAGATTAAAAGTCTTCACGAATAATTTTATATTTTGATAAACTGTGAACACTTTAACCAATCGCTACCGTTCAAGATTAATGTTGTTTTGTTTTGCTACTAAGTGTTTCGTTACCTAATTGTGTCGCCGTATCTCTGACAGGATTGGACATCGTGCTGTCAAATGTGTCACTTTTTCCCCTTCTCATTAAATAAATTAGGTGACTCAAAAGTCCATTGAGAACTAGGGCTTAGTGACTTAAAGCTCTCAATCATTCCTGTGTGCGAATAATGTTGTCAGGGATAGAGGAGACTTGATGTTTGAAGCCAAATCCTAACGGCAGCTTTAACAAAGCTGACAGGAATTACTCTTGGAGAATTTGTCAATTTCTTGCTAGAGGCAGTACCCGTGAAAAAATAAACTTTAAATAGTACAGCCAGGAATTGAACCCAAGACTTCTGGAATTATAGTCATGCCACGAGTACTTTCTCTAGTCTTGCATAAAGTTCAATACAGCTGCAATTTTTACGGCAATAGTTCTCCCCTTGCTCGGAAAATCAAAGATATTGTAACCGTTTTGAAACTATATTTCAACTCATTAATTTCGTCTCGATCATACAGAAGGTTTAAATATGCCTCTCTTAAAAGTGAGGTCCTTGTTGTGTCCACATACAAATTTAAGTAGGTTGTTTAAAAATGTTTTCAATTCTGACAGATTTTGCAAAGTAAGGTTGATCCAAAGCTTACACATTTCAGTTAACTTTATCCAACCTTCAAACCACGAGGTGCTAGATTTTTATATTGAGACTGCTGCAATCATTCTTGCTATTTTTCCAATGTGACCAAACATTAGTTTAACAATTTAATTGAAATAAAGTTTTATAGATGAAAGGTTCTGTGATGAAGGTGTTGTTTGTTTGGCTGCCTAAATTGACGCTATAAGAAGTACCTCAGTTTAAAATTGACGTCAGATCCAGAATTCTGCAGCTCATAGCAGTATTGCTTCGGAAGTTGCGAGAAATACTCCATATTTTGAGCTCAATGAAAGCTCTTTTTAATTATTTTAAAATCTTGGATTCTCAAACTTTTGCTATAAAAAGTCAATCTAAAAAAGATAAGATTTATATTTTCTGATTGAAAAACAAAAAACTGCAGTTTTTAGGTGGAAACTAGCCTTGACGCAAATTTTGCGCCAAATTGATATTTTCGACATTTGGAATTTTTGTGCTTCGAAAGATACTTTGCATATGTAACTTTCTATGCTCACAGGATATGTTTGGGACCTTTTTAAATTGATAATGACAATTCCGTCAGTGTTTCCAATTAATTATACCGCTATGCTAACAAAAACAAGCACCAGAAGGCCGTTGGCAAGTGACACCGTATCATAAAAAGTACAATGAAATATTAAAAAAAAAAACCAATGAGAAAAATCGAATTGACAGTTTTTTTTATAAAAATAAAAATCTTAAGAAAACATTACTCAAAGTTGGTAAAAATTGAATATCTATTCAAATATCTTTTCAAAAACTTGAAATTTAGGTTTCAAACTTATTTTATCTTATAAGAAATATTTTTTTCAACATTCTAAAAAATGTTGAGAAAAATCGAATAGACAGTTTTCTTACAAAAAAAACCTAAAAAAAATGAATACAATTGATTTTCGACTCAAATATCTTTTCAAAACTTTGAAATATTCGCTTCAAACTAATTTTATTTTATAAGAAATATTGTTTTCAACATTCGATGAAATTTTTGAAAAAATCGAATTGACAGTTTTTTTACAAAAAATAAAAACCGAAAAAAATTAACAAAAGTTGATACAAAATGATTTTCGACTCAAACATATTTTCAAAAATTCGAGATAATAGCTTCTTACTAATTTTTACTTATAAGAAATATTGTTTTCAACATTAGGACAAATTTTAAGAAAAATCGAATTGACAGTTAATTGGCACAAAACTTATTTTATTTTACAGAAAATATTGTTTTCGATATTCAGTAATTTTTATATAAATATCCAACAGTCCGTTTTTTCATAAAAAATAAAATCTACAAAAAATAGTACGCAAATTTGGTTAAAATTGATACGAGTACATATAGACAAACTTTTAAGCAAGACAAATCGACAGACGGAATGGGAAGTTATCAGTGTGGGTTGCATCCCAGCCTCTTTTTTTTATTAAACTGCATAAGTTTTAAAAGTAAGAATTTGTCAAGAAAAGTGGATAATCTGTATTTTTGTACAAAATTTAAATTGATGCGAGACAAAGAAAAAATTAATTTGATGAAAATCAACTCGTATAGGATCATAGTTAAATTAACAGATAGAATATGAACCTTTTTTTAAGCTTTTTTAATTATATTAGGTTTACTTAATATATTAATGAACATTTCTCATTATTACAAATCTTTGCTTTACAAGCAAAAGTTAAAAAAAGTCTCAAAAAGTTTAATCAATTAGAAAGCTAAAAATATTAAGTAAGTTTTGACTAAAAACTTCACTTAAATTTTCGTTAAGAATAAATCAGCCAACATAAAAAAAGAAAAATAGAGTAAAAACCAAAGGACAGATCGAAGAGAAAAAAATCCTACTTCCATTTACTTACTCTCCAATACTCTTACCCTTTCCTCAGCTGGTGTTTGCAGATATTAGCGCTTAAGTACACTCTTCGTTTTTAAATTGATTTTGAAATCTCTATCCACGCCAAGTTTGCTTGTTTTCAGATGATTGCACTCAAAAGATGTCCAGTCTTTTCCTCATTTCTTTCTCCGTCTCTGGTCTAAGGTTGACTATGGCACTATGAACATGAGGTTCTTCTATATTCAAGAGAATAATTGCATAAAAAATAAACTATAGATTCATTTTAAGTTTTTTTATTTTTATTTTTCGTTTCCTGTTTGCACTTAGATACTTTTCTTAACTGCCATTGTTCATAGTGCTGTGCAGTATTGCCATCGCCATCGCCAGTGATGGTGATTTAATGCATAAGATAAAAATGGATTTGTTCAAATAACAAAAAAATTAAACTTTTTTTATCTTTTACTTGGGAATATCTATTGTAAATATAGAAAACGACGAGCAAAGCAAAGAAGAAAAATAGAAAAAATATAATTTTTCATTGTGGATAAATAATATTGGCAGCCAATGTTTTTGAATCGGTTTCAATTTATGTGCAATTATGCAAACTGTGGAAATAAGCTTTCCTGTGAAAAAGGAGAATATTTATTTAATCAACTGTAATAGTATTAATTCCACTGAGAATCAGAAAGAAAAAATATTGAAATTCTGAAAAGACGAAATGTTTGAACATAAATTAGTGAAATAAAAATAATGTAAAATATCCAATTGTTGACTCAAGGTGAGGAAAATAATTAAAGACGAGTTTTAATGGAGGTACAATATCAACGAAAAAGGAACCATACTCTGAAATTGGATATTTTTTTAAGAAATCAAGGTTTAGTAAAAGTGGCTATGGGTAAAGCCGGAATATAATAATAAATGATTTCTTGTGTAACTAAAAATATTATCCAATAGTTTGAATGCATTTGTGCAAACTATGATTTAAGAGAAGAACCTTTTGTTTTTGTACGATTTAGACAATATTACCGAACATTTGTTTTAAGAAATTCCAAATAAAAAGAAATGTTTGATCTTATTGTCTAATAATATGACGCCAAGATATTAAATAAGCCCGAATACATTTTCAAATACCACAACGCTCTAATTAAGCATCGCTCAAAAGATGTCATGTGCTTCAACATTTGGGCATTCTGATAAAATTTATTGCTTGGTTTTGGCAACTCCACATTTTTATTTTTAAATTTTTCGCAAACGCGAAAAAAATGTCAAATCATATTTTCAAAGTGAAATGCGAACTGTTAAATATGTATTCAAAAATTAACGCTACAGCAAATCTTTTGGGTGTTACGACATTAAAAGTTATGTTGGGTGATATGACATTTTATTTGGTTTAGTGACGTTTTCACAGTGATATATCCTACGACGTTTCTCTTTTTGGCCTTTGTTTCATTTTATGAATCGGGTTATGTGTTGTTTGGTGATAAGTGTGATAAAATATCACAAAGTCCAGCCCGTTTGTCATAAAACCTAAATTCAAATTAAAAATTCTTTGAGAAAAATGACAAATTACAATTTGAGCATTATTTTATTTCAAATTTATTAGGGTGTTACGAAATTCGAGTTGTATTCAGTTGCAATTTTGTTTTTAACTTTTTGGGCTTGCTGAACAATTTTGGGCCTTATGACATTTTAAGATTTTGTCGAATAGACCTTACGCCAAAAAATATATTGCGGTTTAAAAAAAAATGTTATCCGAGTTTAAAAGGTAGACGATAAGTTTGATGAGCACATTAAACATATTTTCATTTTGCATATTTTTAATTGAAAATGTTTACTTCATTTTAACTAATACGCTAAAACAACACACGATGGTTTTAAGTTCAATAGAAGAGCAGACATTTATTTAACACAGATATTTTAATTTGTGGAATAAGTAACTAAAATTTGTTTGATTTATGATATTTAACACGACATTTTTAATGAGATTCACATATATTGCGATTTTTGATACTTACATACGTTTCTATAGTTTGGAATGTTGAAATTCAAATTTATAGCTTTCGAAAACCATGTTCCAACTAAAGTATATTAAAATATTCGTATAATACCCATAACTGCTATAGAATATTTTAGCAGTTTACAAGCATGTGTTCCTTTATGGAGTCCGATAATACCAAGCGTTGAACATAGCAGATTTTTGATTTATTGGCTTTTTCTACGATGTTGTCCTAATGATAAATCCAATCTTTGAACTTCTAGGGCCGAATGCATTATTGATAAAAATGTCAAAAAAGTGCAAAAAAACGGTTACATTTTCGAGCTTGTTTTGAAGTGGAGATTATGGAGATTAGTGTAGCCATCTCTTTTAAATTTCGACTCATCGCTCCAAAGAATTTTGTCAAAAAACTGCGGATTTTCTTCAATTTTCATTATCATTTGTCGACAAAAGCTCATTCTCGTTTCAAAATCTTGCGGCTGGAGAGTTTGCACCCGTGTTAGGTGAAAGGGATGATTATTTATATTTACTTAGCACATTATGCGCAGTCGTTGATACTGTAGGACCTCGTTCAAGTTCCGCAAGCACTAAGTCTTTGGTACCTCCTCGAGGGGGTCGTCCCACGCCACCACTACCAACACCACTACCAGGCAGCCTTCCTTCAGAGAAACAGCTATGGACTCTTATAAACACTCGATAATCCGGGTGACGTGCGTTAGGGTACCTTTCCCTATTCAGAGTAGCTGCTTCGTTTGCGTTGCCTTTGCACTCTCCATTAATGAAATGCATGTTTGCTTATTCTTGTGCAGAATACAGAATACGTGGCATCAAAAAAGTTCGATCAAACGTCTTAAATATCAAAAAGTAGGTTCACGAAAACAGCTATTTAGACCGTTATTTTTTCGAAGAATGAACAATAAAAACGATATAAATAAGTGTTCGTCGTGGTCTTAATCTTATGAATTAAGATCAAATTAAAAAAACTTTAATTCAAAATTTAAAAAAACATCCGATTTTATGCGTTCTCACTTTCTCAGGATCTTACAATTTACTATTCAAAAAACCCAATTAAAATTGAATCAGAAGACTTTTTGTCTAGATAAAATAACAAATAAACTAAAAACAAAATATTTGATGGGTTTGTTAAAGCCCAATAGAACAGGTAAAATTCAAAACAAGCTCGAAATTGTAACCGTTTTTTGCATTTTTTTGACATTTTTATCAATAAAGCATTCGGCCCTAGAAGTTGAAAGCTTGGATTTATCATAAGGACAACATCATAGAAACAGCCAATAAATCAAAAAATCTGTTATGTTCAACGCTTGGTATTATTTTCACGTTTACTGTGCTAATGTTCAAAACGTTTGTTTTTGCTAAATTTACTCTTGTATTGCAGATTTTTACCAATAACTTGATATTGCCTCTAGATATAATAATAAGTAATACCATTTTGAAATCTGCATTTAACGCGCATATTTCTAAAATAGTTGGCCACTCAGGTATTCATGCATTTTTTTTTATACCAGCTATGATTTAACTTTTTTAAAAATTATTTGTTTTCACATTTTGCATTGAAATTCAATGTTAAATAATTTTTTTTCTCTAAGAAGTCCAACAGTTTTAATAATTTTCTTCTACTTATGTGTTGGCACAAATAATGTACAATATTCCTGCAAAAAAAAAAATGATGGAACTAATTTACTTGTAGCCGTGGTATTTAAAAATTTAAAGTAAGAAAACAAATAATGCACTGAACAAAAAAATGTATACAACTTTTCTTGTGTTTAGGATAGAACTTTTTATCAGTTTTCAGGTCGGTCAGAAAGTCTACTATGCGGCAGTTCAGGGTTATCCATTACTTACGGGACACCCTGTATAAAAGGAACAAGTCACATTAAACCCCAAACAAAGTTTTTAATAATTTTCTGAACAGGAATTGGTACTAAAAATGCAACAAATACATAATAATGTTGTTTTTAAGCCTAGGGTAAAACGCAACGTAGTTTTTGAAATAAATATTGTACGATTATTTTACAAGATACAAATCTTTATCTTCTAGACACACTTGAAATTGTTTTAGTATCTCATCTAGTTTTCGTAAATTCTCATTAGTTATGAAATAACTTAAAGGTATTTATTTGAATCTATATGAAATTTTGAAAGACTTTGAATGGGTTTTTTATTGTTTTGAATAATTTGTTTTGGAGTTAAATTTTTGTGCTGATTAAATATCCGACTTTCGATTTTGCTACAATCTTTAAATTCAGAAATACTTGTTTTGGAACGTTATATATTAAATATTTTAGAGTTCTTTGAAGGTTAATGTAAGGGAGGCGAAAGCTTAATGAGATTTTTTTTAAAAACAAAACTAAAATACTTAAAATAAAGCTTAGGAATTGATTATAGATTTATAATCTCATCATGAATTTTATTGAAAAAAGACTACTTCATGAGTTTATCAGGCCTCAAAAAGCCTTGTTATTAAACTGATTTAATAGATTGATTTAAGAGTAGGATTCGAAGCCGAAGAAAAACGATACGTTGATTATCAGCTACATAACCTTGTTGACCAGTATAATTCCTAAAATACCTTTTTCCAAAACGTAGCATCAGCCAAATTGTTGCAAATTTAATGTAATCTAAAAATTTCATAGGCAACTTTTGTGGAATATGACGATATCAAAATGGTTACTAGGTAAAGTCTGCAAAATTCTTAATGTGTGCCTGAAAGAAAAGAATATTGTCTTTACTTTAATGTACATATGTACGTATAAAACTGTTTGAAGTTCCTAAAAATTTGAGCAAATACTTTTAAGATGGAGATTGCAAAGCATTTTTAGTTTTTAAAAAAAAAATTAGTCAAAACTACGCTTAATTTTCAAAAACATTTTTAAATATCCTCGACAAACAATATTAATAAATTAATTTGCATATATGAAATTTTTCAATTTTAGTGTAAAAATAATTGAAGTTTGTAGTTATTTAGAGCTTAATAGTAAACGTCTTACATTTGTTTTTCGTAAAAAAAGACCAACGTTTAGAGAATATTTAAGGAAAATTAATCTTTTCGCTGTATGAATGCAATATTTGCAATGAAGTTCCCACGTTGACTCAAGCCTGTCTTTCATCTTTTACAATTACTGAAGAAATAGTACTGCCAAAATCGTAAGCCTCAAAGAAAACTTTAGCCCTGGTCCTGATGACGTCCCATCAATTGTTCTAAAAAAATTTATGCATTCTCTGTCAAAGTTTCTAACTGCACTCTTTTGAACTCTCTCTTTCCAAAGGGGGGTATCTTTATGTATGGAAAGATTAATTTATATTTCCCTTTCATAATCAAGGCAATAAAACTGAAATTAACAATTATATACCTATTGCGAAACATTCATTTATCCCAACATTTTTTGAGGGCCTAGTTTATGCTTCCGTTTACTTCCATTGCAAGTTCTAAAAAAAAATAAAAAATAAATTGGGTGGCGCGACAGTCCATTGAGAACCAAGGCCTAGTGACTTACAACTCTCAACCATTCCTGTGTGCGAGTAATGTTGTCAGGAATGGAGGGGACCTACAGTTTATATGCCGACTCCGAACGGCTAATTTTGAGAAAGCACTTTTTCATGACAATAGTTACTCTTGGAGAAGTTGTCAATTCCTCGCAAGAGGCAGTACCCGTGAAAATATTTTAGATGGCATAGGCAGGGATCGAACCCAAGACCTCTAGCATGACAGTCCAACGCACTAACCATCATGCCACGGGTACCTGTAAGTTCTGGTTTTCTTAAAGGTACTCGTAGATCCACTACGACTAACTTAATTGAATTTATATCAAAAGTTTTGTGAGCCCTTGAGAATGGTAATGAAGTTGATGTTGTATACACTGATTAAAGCCTTTAATAAAATATCCCATAAGATAATTTATCTCAAACTTAGAGCTCTAGGCTTTCCATCTATGTTAATAAACTGGATAGGCTCCTACCTTACCAATAGAACTTATAAAGTCCCTTCCGTAACATAGTTTCCAGTCCCATACATGCAATTTATGTCGTCCCGCAAGGTAGTCACCGTGGCCCCCTTCTATTCGTCTTATCTCTTAACGATATCGGTCTTAAATTAAAAAACTCAAATATCCTAATGTTTGCGGATTCTCATCTTGAAAATACATGCCAAGTATGGTGTCCCTTTTATAAAAACCATTTACGCAGAATTGAAAATGTTCAAAGACGTTTCGTTCGACTTGCTTTAAGTGGCCTACCCTAAGATGATACATCCAACTTGCCTCCTTATGCCGACCGACTAAAACTGATAGGTTTGCAACCCTCATATATTAGACGCAAAAACGCTGATATATCATTTGCTCAACAATTGTTGATGGGAAATATAGATTCCCCGGCACTCCTGAGTGATATTCATCTTAACACCAACCCCCAAATCTGCGATCTCTCTCCTTTTTCTATATCCCTCATCATCGCACTAATTGCGGGCACTTTGAACCAATGTCCAAACATCTTCGTCACTGCAACGCTGCTATGCTAGTCTTCGACTTTAACATTTCCAAATCCCAACTAAAAGATACTTTTTCCTTTTATGAATCCAAATTCCTAGTCCCTTTTATTTTAAGTCTAATAAAATCAAAATTGTTAGTTCTTGTACATTAAAGAATTAATGTTGAAAACTGATAACAAGAACTAAAAAAAAAATGTTAAGTTAGTGTTAAGTTACGTGAAGTTATAGCTTGTATTAAGCTTAATAAATAAATAGATTAATACGTGTCGCTTGTAAAAATGTTCATGAACTGATGTCAATGCAACTCTTTGACCAGTTATATCTTTTTTTAGTTTTGAAACCAATTATTGCAATTGTTTGTATAGGTTGATATCCAATGTTTGAAGCTATCATTCCTGAATTGAATCAAATCAAAAAATGAACCAAAAATTAAAAATTGACTAAAAATGTTCAATGATAAAAAACAATTATTGCTACAACTGACACCTAAGTCAATTCTTCCTTTACTTATTTATTAAAAACTTTTTTTAACTATTTTATTAGGTATATGTAAAACTGTCTTAAATAATGTCTATAGGCCTCGGTTTTTTTTAAATGTGACAAAAGGCGAAACATATTGGTGACACAAATCTCTTTAGAACAACTTCAATTGCATCAGAAATAACAGTGTCTTTTTCATTCACATACACATTGGTTTTTAAAATTTCTTCAACATATTCGACAATTCTTCTTTACTTCTTTTCTTCGATTTCCACCTTAAACGATAGTAAAATAGCTAATATATGTAAGACTTAAGTAGCCAGGTAAGTCTGCATTGCAAAGCTATGTCCACTACTAGCTCTGCTCAACGACATTCCCCCACAACAGTAATTTGTCTTACAAATTAGGAAATTCCAAGAACCTCGATAAAAATTTGTTTAAGACATGTTTCAATGAATTTTGTAAACAATCCAAAGACATAGTCATGATCATAAACATAACCATCATGATGGTCAAGTTATATTATACCATCCTATCCTATCCTATGTACAGTACGAAGGGATATATAGATTCTCCTTTTTCATTCATCTGAGAATTGAATTAGCCACAAAAAGCACAAAAATAATACCATCAGCCAGAGTAATACACCCTTTTGTATCCGATGGCCATAAGGAATCCGATCATCTCCCCATAGTCTGTCACGTACTCCGGAACGGAAATTGTGTGCCATCATGTCCTAGAGTTCGCCTGCCATACCATACACCACTGTACAGTTACAGTTACAACAGCATACCGCTCGATCTGGGTATTATCTATTATTTCTTCTCAATAGCGCATGTAATAGAATTGCTGTCCAAATGTTATTAAATAGGTAAAAAGGACATGCCAAGCATTCGGTAGCGAGCTAACCAAAACTTCCACACCCACCAACCCACAATCGACTGTACCACCTCTGACTGTGTACCTCCTCCCTCAGTCCCTGAGGGGTTTTGTCGTATTCGGAATTCATTGTTTTGTCCGAGAACGGAGACCGAAGAACACAATAAGGACACAATAGCACGAAGGACACAAGCACTTAGCTAAATTTGTTGTAATTTTGTTGTTTTCTGTTTATTTTATAGGGACACATTGGTATTCCTTTGTGAGGCGACAGGACTTCTCTCTTTTTGTCTCTCTCTCTCGTTTTCTCTGTCAGTTTTACTGTTTATAGGTAATTTAGTGGATAAACGTCATTTATTGTGGTCTCGGAACGGAATATAGGCGTACGTTTACAAAATGACACTAATTTTGTTTTTTGGTTAATTAACTGGTAATTAAGTTCGCGTCTAGCACTTAAGCGTATTTAAATGAAAAGCGTGTGCTTCGAAATGGTCGATCGCGTTTGCATCAACACAAAAACCAACAAGCGTTGCAAAATCTCAAAAATATTTTATTTAGGAACAAACCTCACCTCCAAACCATCAAATTTGAGTTTTTATATTCTGGATGATGAGGTTAATTTGTGTTTCTCTCTAATTTGCAGGCTAAAATCCAAAAACAAAAAAACAACAACAAAAAATAAATATTTTCTGGCTAAGCAATATAAGAATAAGGCCGAAGAAAAATAATCTCTTTTATGAGTTAATTATGCACTCTCCGTTGGGTCTTAGCTTAAAGCAGGTCCTTATGTTTTGCCTTGATGATGGTATTGGTATTATAAGTCTTGATGGTTTTGATGGTCTTGGGTGGCACAGTAGTAGAAGTGGCTGAAGTGGCGGCAGCAGCTAAGCGGGCTGTGATTTAATTTGCATTAATTACAGGGCTAAGGAAAGTAGCAATTTGTTTGCCATTTTGTTACCAATTCATTGTGGTGGCTAAATTTGTTTTTGGTTTTCATTTATTTTTTGTTTATTTGTATTCATGATGGTAAGTAGGGTGGATTAAGTGCCGTTAAATAAGAGGTTGCATTAATTTGTGAAGAATATAAAATCGCTGATTCTTCTATAATAAAAACAAAAATAATAATAAACTATCAAATCAAATGATGATTGGTGTGGAATTTTTTAAAATTTCTTTCTTTTCCTAATTAGTGACATTCATTTCGGATTAAAATTAAGATATTAGTTTTAATTGGAAAAGAAATTTGTTTTAAGTATTTGTTTTTGGCAAAGAATGAAAAGAATTTTAATTTAAATTTCTAAAATTAATTGAAGATGATTATGAAAAATACAGTTTTTTCTTTTGATTTAACAAAATTGACGTTTAAAAATATTGTAAGTTCTTCTCGCATTGAATGATTTAATTTTGATTTTTGTAACGGCGCATCAACAAATAGTTACTTTAAGTAATATTTCATATATAAAATCAATAACATTTTAATGAAAATAAATGCATAAATGGGGTTTGGGGTTTCCACGGCTTTTGCGAGGAATTGGCAAAGAGTACTTCTCATGTCATGAAAAGAAGAATTTCAAGAAAAAATATTTCGTAGACGCTACAATCATGAACCTGCCTCGAGGAAATATTGGTTGGTTTGCAGTATCCACCTGCTAAGTCCCTTGAGAATAAGACCCGAATTAATTTAAGATACAATCAACAAAAGAAATATTTACAAACGTGTGAAAACAAAGTTAACAAAAAAATATGTTAAAATTAATTATACATTAAAAAAATTGACTAAAATTAAAATTAAAAATTTCAGAATGCAACGAAAAAAAAAACAAAATACAAGTTAATCCAAATTTATCTGAATCAACCTTCAAGGAAAATAAAATTGAAAATGATTAATTTAAAAGTATGTTCCGTTCAAGTTCGAGAAATATTCAAAACAAATTGCTTGAAACTTTCTGTTTTCAATTCTAGATCTTATATGACTGGGAAGGTTATTCTAAAGTCTAACAGCATGAACGAAAAATTGCCTCAGCGATGTCAAACATGTGTAGGTGGACGAGCGCAATAAAATGGAACGGCTATAAACACAAAAATTTAGCCTTTTTAACAATAAATTTGAAGAGTAAAAAACAAAACAACAATATTTGAAGAAAGCTACCAGATCGCAGTTGAAAAGCTGACGAGCTTAAACAAAAAAACATGAACGAACCTACATACTAACCTACATAGGTTAAACACAAACCGAACTGTTGCATTAAATGCCACCTTTAGTTTGTCTCAAGATCAGCAAACAGATCACACCTTTATGTTATTATAGGTAGGACAAGTAGTGCTTTTACAAGCTTTAATTTAATATGGGTAGGTACTACGGATCTAGTAACAGATAGTCCTCTAAGTGATGCATAAATCTTTGACACGCTCTATCGACATGGTTATTTCAAGTTAACCTATTGTCAAAGACCAAACCTAAAGAGCTTTCGTTTTTTCAGGATTGAGTTTCAGTCCGTTTCGTGTCAACCAAGCATATATAGCCTGTAAATCAATGTTCATTTTAGATATTGCATCCTTAAGCATCATCTCAGGAAAACTAATATATAATTGGACACCATCTGCACTGATATGAAACTGACAATGAGACAAAAAAGAGGTCAGATCATTTATGAACAATGAAAATAGTAAAGGTCCAAGGATAGATTCTTGAGGAACACCATTATTAACTAGGAGGAACGAGGACATTCTACTATAACAGACACGGCTTTCATACAATTGGTCAAATATGAGTAAATAAGTTTTTTAGTTGTGTCAAAGAATCTAAATAGGGTCGTCAATTTATCACAGAGAAAATTATGGTTTATACAGTCAAATGCCTTCGAAAAGTCAAGTAAGGCTATCACAGTTGTGCATTTATTGTCTAAAGCATAACATGAATAAAGCTGAAACACAACTATGCCCAGACCGAAATCCAGATTGCAAAGGATTCAATAATTGCTTGTCTTTAATATAAAATTTTATCTGATTACTTATCATACTTTCAAAAACTTTAGATAGAAAAAATAGGATAGCTATCGGTCTATATTCCTTCTTCTTTCCTTTTTTTAGAATGGGGATAGTTTGCGATGTCTTCCATGGGATGGGATATGTAGATGTCATTATAATGGTGTTGAATATGTGCGCTATGTTGGGAATTAGAAAGGGTAGGAGGATTTTAATAAATTCAGACTAAATATTGTTAAGTCCGCTGCATTTAGATTTTATGGAGAAAATTGCTTTACCTAACTGATAATCATCTACAGCACTTCCCTAAAAGGCGTAAGATTTATCATTCTCTGCACGTCTAGAAGACATTTCACTGAATTGGGTTTGTGAAGTACAGAATTTAAAATTCAAATCTTACAAATCAATATTATCATCACGAGACTGAACATCTTTTCTAAAACCAATATTCTTAATGTCCTTCCAAAAAGACTTAGACGACCTATCTAAGTAAAACTTATTATTATATATTTCGTATTTTTGATCAAGTTCCTTACAGAATTATGTAACCGTTGCGTTTAAAGTGGAGGAGCATTTCTGGATTGCCAAAACTTCCCCAACGTCGGTATGAGACATCTCTAGCCTTAAAGTTTTTAATGTAACATGTTGTTTTAAAAAGATCTTTAATCACTGATGCAAAGTATAAAATTTTATAGTTTACGTTAGATGTAGTGTAAATTGAATGAAAATCTATCGACATACATTCGTTAAATAAGTTTTCAACATTGTATGTGTGCTGTTTTAGTCAAAGCTCATGGGAAAAGTCATAAAATAGCTAAAAACTCGAGAAATTGGTATTGATATTTTAACGTGATTTGCTGAACTAGATGTCTTAATGTATACAAAATACTAAGAAGTATTTTGAACAAAATAAAGTAATATTTTATAAAAACCTAGAACTCTAGTAAGATAAGTCAATATCAATTATTCCAATGCATGATAGAAATGTGTATGTTTCTAACCTAATTATTTCTTGTGATCATATTTTCTCTATAGCCATTCGTGAACATAAACCCATTCCTCTGTTTACTTATAATGTGTGTGGACATCAATCATAATAATCCATGAAACTAAACATCGACTGATTCCATAATCTAAAGACATCTCGCTTCGGAAATCCAGGATCAGCAATACCTCCTAGAAAAAAAAACTAATATAGTATTATTTTTCAAACGAACCCCGAAAAACACCACATTTTAAATGTTTTTTTTTTTCATAAAATCTTCAACTTGTAATTCCAATGATAAAAAGAGGCTGGGATGCGACCCACAATGATAACTTCCCATCCCGCCTGTAGATTTGTCTTGCTTAAAATTTGTAGGTTTTCATGTGGGCTAAGAAAGTTGTTAGTTAAATTATTCTTAAAAATATTAAAACTACCAACAATATTCTTCATATGAAGAAATAGTTTAGTTTGAAAATCTAGTTTTGTTAAATAGATTTTTAGTCGAAAACAAATTTTTACTTATTGTAGTAGCATTTCTTAAATATTTCCAAATTTAACTAATGAAATTAATTTGAGAGATTTCTAGAACCGATTATCAATTTTTACCAAATTTGCGTACTATTTTCTGTAGATTTTGTTTTTTTTTATTAAAAACGGACTGCTGGATTCTGGAAAATTTTTGGACAAGAATAATTATTACAAAACTGGAAACCGTTGGAGTTTGGTTTAATTTGCAAGGAAATGAAGAACGGTGCGAGCAAATTGAACGCAGAAGCATAAGAGATATTTCCAACATAATGGAGCTGAGTGAGAAAAGGTTTGTACATATACATATATGTATATGGTAGAATGTTTGGACTCATTTTTAATGAGAAATATGTATATACTTTTGTTTTGGTTTTGATAAGAACTATCGTTTTTCTAAAGACGGGTTTATGTTTAACACCATATCATCCGACATGACTACACGCAGCAACAAAATGCTGTTCCGATTGTCATTAAGTTATCTGCAGCATTGAAATTTTTGACAACAGGAGGTTACCAAAACTAAATCGGTGGTGACAAGAACGCTGAAATTGCACAGCAAACCATGTCAAAAATACTTGCCGAAGTTTTGACCTCAATCGAAAGAGTCATGTGCCCGCTGATTATGAATTTTGAAATCAATGAAATAAGATACCAAAGTTCAAACGCTATTTTTTGAAAAATCACGAATTCCAGATGTAATTGGGGTGGTAGATGGAACTCATACTTGAACCTTGATTTGTTGTAGAGTGATTATTTTCGATTTTTCCTTGTTTTGAATTCTACTTTGAATAGAACTATTCGATTCTCGTTCTTTCGAAAGTAGTGAAATAGATATGTACATAGTACCAATTTTTCGAATTCGAGCAATTTCATTGTAGAATCGAGTTACATAGTAGGGCCCCTGAATATCGAAAACAATATTTTCTGTGAAATAAAAAAAGTTCGAAGACAATATTTTTTAGTTTTGAAAAGTTATTTGAGTCGAAAGTAAAATTTTTACAAGTTTTAGTATTTTTTTAGTTTCCTAGTTCTTGTAAAAAAAACTGTCAATTCGATTTTTTTTTCTCCAAAATTTTATTGAATGTTGACAACAACATTTTTAATAAATAAATGTTGTTTAAAGAAAATATCTTAAAGTTTTAAAAAAAATATATGTGTCGAAAATCAATTTTTAGGAACTTTTATTAATTCGTTTGTCAATTCGATTTTTCTCAAAATTTGTCCGAATGTTGACATCAATATCAGTTGGAAGAGATAATCTCAAATTTTTAAAAAGATATTTGAGTCTAAAATCATTTTTTACCAACTCTTGTTAAATTTTCTTTTAAGTTTTTATTTTTCCACCTTTTTTGTAAACTACTATGGTACAAAAAACCATCCCACGAAAATAAGAAAAAATTTGTTTTTAGGTGAAGAAACATCAAAAATTCAAAATAATGAGATTTTTCTTTTCAAAGTCCAACCAAAAAACAAAATCCTTTTAATTGAAAGGAAAATACATATCGAGCAAAATAATCGGAAACTAATACTTTATGACCCAAAAAGGTCCATATTTGCCGGGAACTTTTAACGGACCAAGTCTTTGGGATTGAACATAACTCTGTAACTTTTCTTAATTGCATCCTTGCTTGCTTCATATGGAATGGAAACCCAAAACCATGAGAATAAGTGAGGGTTGCGAATCTCAATCACTAGGCATAAGTTCGATTCGAGTGTGTCGATGTCGTGTTTAAAAAAACTCTTGAAACAGTCCTCAGTTTTGCTTAGTGGTGTGTTGTTTTCGACAACCATGAAATTGTACCGACGATTTTTGTTGGTTTCGCGAACACCCCCGAGCTAGAATCTTACACAATTAGTGTCTTTGCCCACAATGACAGAAATAAATGTTCCTTTAAGTGCTAAGTGTAGATCCATTTTTAGCTAAGGATTTAATAGATAGATAGATAGATATTTATTTGCGTAGAATAAAGCATTACAATTTTACATGAATTAAAGTGAATACACACAGCTTGCACAGAGATATGATATTTAGTTTATATCTTACAACTGGGGAAAATATATATTTCGGTATGACAAAAGAGATGTAGAATGAAAAACTATTGAAGGAGAACTACGGAGAAAAAGCCTTCATTTAACATTTGAATCTTAAGCTAAGGATTTCTTTATTTTAGAAATCTGTTGGATAGATAAAATGGGCTTAAAACTAATGGAATTACCAGATGATAATGAAATTGCTAGTTATTTAATGCATAGATAACAAGATACAAATAATTGAATAAATAAATCAATATATTAACAATCAAATGAATAATAACAAGATAAATAAATAAATATTCAAACGAATAAATAAATTAATAAATATATAAATAAACAACAAAATAAATAAATGAATAATTAAATAAGCAAATAAAGAAACAAATAAATAAACAATTAAATAAATAAATAAATAAATATTTAAATAAATAAGTAAATAAATAGATAAGTAAATAAATAAATAAATAAATAAATAAATAAATAAATAAATAAGTAAATAAATAAATAAATAAATAAATAAGTAAATAAATAAGTAAATAAATTAATATTAAAATAAATATATGAATAAATAAACATTAAAAGTGACATTGATATCACAGAGATTTGTTTGAATTTTTAACAGTTTATATTTGCAAGTTCTTAATAAGCAAATTTTCAGAATCTTTACAATTATAGAAGAATTTTGTATTGAGTTTTTCAATTTTCTCAGAAATTTTTAATATGCCACTATTTTCGTGCAATCTTGAAGTTGAGAAATGCCAAGGCAGGTCTAACATCATTTTCAAGGTTTTGTTTTGAGATATTTGTAGTTTATTAATATGCGACATGGCACACCTTCCCCAGACTGGACATGCATAAAGAATAATTGCTTGAAAAATGACTTTGTAGATAGTAATTTTATTATGATTACTTAAACATGAACGTCGACAAATCAATGGATATAACATTCTAGTTGCTAAACTTATTTTATTTAATGTATTATTCACATGGATTCGGTAGGTTAATGTCTTGTCTTAATATACACCAAGATACTTGACAGAATCAACACACGGAATATCTGAATTATTAATTTTCAAGTTACTTAACGGTAAAGCACAAGCTTTTCTTTTTCTCGTGAAAAAGATAGCTTATGTTTTCTCTGCGTTAATCTTTATCTTC
Source organism: Eupeodes corollae (assembly GCF_945859685.1). Taxonomy (NCBI): domain Eukaryota; kingdom Metazoa; phylum Arthropoda; class Insecta; order Diptera; family Syrphidae; genus Eupeodes; species Eupeodes corollae. Next base: position 197,761,284 of record NC_079147.1, on the reverse strand, counting down.
CATGATTCAAAGTATTGAAGTATCAAGTGCGTATTGAAGAGAACTTTCGATATTAAACCCTAATTCATTTGAGCTAAATATAGCAGTGTCATCAGCGAACATAGCTATTTTGCAGTTAAGAAGGTCTGGTAAATCGGAAACATAAACAATGTACAAGAGAGGTCCTAAAACTGATCCTTGCGGAACTCCTGAATATATATTTTTAGAACTAGAACAAATATTATTTAAGTTTATTTTAAATGTTCTTCTTTGCAAAAAGCTTTGAACAAACTTAATAATATAATCCGGACAGCCAAAGAGTTTATCTTTAACATGATTACATATACGTAAAACTTGATGAGAAGTATTATGTCCTTGTCTAAATCCAAACTGGTTGTTTGGTATAATAAAAATTAACTTAAGACAAGTTGGGGGTGTTGAGGAATATCGAGTTTTAAAATTGAGACAAACCGAATTATCAAACTTTCATTTCTTGTGCTCTGTCGCTTTTTGCCTGGCCAATTTTAATAAAAGACTGCTTTTTGATTTCAAATACTGTGAATTGAAACATATCATTACATTTCTTATTCATTTGAGATTTATTAAATACATTTTCACTAATTGAAACTGTATTCCTTATTCCTGTGGAAATTATGTGCTTTCTCATATGTTGATGTTGCCGACCTCGATGAAAATGAGTTAGTAAAAAAGTCCTTGAGTTTGGAATTATGATATATACGTTACCGTATTTGCATCGCTCAATTAAGATCTTGCTGGGGTAATAGTTTCCTGATCTTCTAAAAAAGAAAGCGTTGATATATTCCATAAAGACGGTTCATATATATCATCTTAAGACAGAGATTCCAACCGAAACTGCTATTATACTAGAATCCCGTATTAATTGATAAGATTTTTTTTTCTTCAAAAAATGTTAACAAAATTGTAGAAAATAATTTCTTTATTGACCTTAACTGACAAATTATTCTCTTCTTGCGAGTGTTCAAAAGATACGTTATCATTTGATTGAAGAGTTTTGTCGATGAAATGGAACAAATTTTGTAAACAAAATTTTTAGTGTTTACTCAATTAAAAGAAAACAATTGCTTTGGAATGGTGTGGTATGTTTTCAAAATTCTGTATTTCAAAATGCTGTAAATAAGGCTAAAAATGAAAAACGTTTTGATAATGTAAAAAAGTGCGCACTTTTTTAAAATACAGAATTTTGATATACAGAATTTTGAAATGCAGTATTTCAAATACAGTATTTGGACCCCAACCCTAACAGCTTCTTTCAAAGTGACAATAATGTGTGGAATAGGAATATTTAACTTCTTTAAAGCTTTTATCAGAAATATTGTAAATTTGTTTTAAAACTGCAGTGGAAATTGTTTCGAAATTAAGTTTTATTTTATTTTCTGATTACTAAAAAAACACATTTAATTATCCTTTAAAATCATTTAAAAAATTTGTCATTTTATTACTCACAAAAATGTCATCCAAAAAGAATTTTTAAATTTTGAAATTCTCTCTAAACCAAAAAATTGCCTGTAGTAGATACGATTGACTCTTTGACTCTTACTGCGATACACCTACTTTCAAAAATCTCTTTCTCTTTCCACAGACTTGGCAATTACTGTAGCAAAAATTATCCAATAAATCATTTGAAGTCAAGAAACCACATAAGCTCTGTACGTGATCCAAGTCAAGAAATCACATAAGAACATCGAGCAGTAAGTAGAAGCTGAACGAAAGAAAAAGATAAATCATAAGCATAATAATAATCCTGCCATCTAAAGGATGATTATAATATTGCACACACACACAACCACAGGAAAATTCACACTCCCGTCAAAGCAAACAACAACAACCACAACGACAAGAACAAAAACAACACCAACAACAACAAAAATAACAAATCAACTATAGTATCTTGATGTTGCTTCCTTGAAAGGAGCCCGCGGAGCTCAATGCAGGATCCATAGAATGCGGAACACATTTCATATGTTTACCTTCTCTTCATCGTCTCGTGTCGTCATCGCAGCCGAAGTCGTTGTATAGTCATCATCATCGTGGCATATCAAATGGTATCTCTGTTCAATGTCTTGTGGGACCTTAAAGGCATCCAGAAACATCCAACAAGAGCAAGAGTTATCTGTTTTGCTTGGATCCTTTAACAATTGTTGAACCTTGAATTGACGCATCATAAGCCGCGCGCCAGCACCACCGACATACACCGACACCACCGTATGGCATGAGTGAGACTTTGCCGTCTCCCAATCGAGAAAATACCTCCAGGAAGACAAGAGGAACATGAAATTTATGTCTATGTTATGTTATATCCTTGTCTGTGCTGTGCATTCAGAAGCAAACTGCGGTGATGGCAAACGCAAAGGCTATACAAAAATAATAAACAACCTAGAGTAGTACCTACCTAACCTAGTACAAGTAAAAGCACATCAGTAAGGATACACTTGGTACCTCAATCGAAATGAGTTTGTTTATAAAATATAAAGCTGATCCTTGAAATTAATAGGAATTGAACCATGACTTCTTCTTGTACATAGATTAATTTGTATAAAGTTTTAAGGATATTTAAAGTGAGTGTCGATACCTTTAAAACCAAAAAAAAAAGATACATTTACAAATCAAAAAACTTCCCCAATTTAATCCCAATTATATTAAACAAAAAATGTTTAAGAAAAGAAAACATCAACAACATCTGTTCCTGCAAACAAACTGTATATCAGTCAATTTTCCAATTTTTCCAGAACAAACAATCAGGACAAAGAAAAACACCAAAAACCAACACATGCACAGCACATACAATATACACTCAACTTTTCTTCCTCATAAAAGGATCAAAAACAAGAAGTTTGCCAGAAACAATGAACTCAAGAAAAAAAACTCCTTCAAACTTTGTAAAAGACCAACTTCTTGTTCTTATTTCTGAAATCATACCTCTCCCCCAGGACCATATACAAAACCAAAAAAAAGAACAAAAGCAGCAGGAAAAAAAACTTTAAGGACGTGCGGTATATAATATAAGAAACATTATGGACTCAAGAGTTTTTACACTCTTGCAGGCATTTGCGTGTGTTAAATCACGCGGCTTAAGCAGCAACAGCAGCTTCCAAAGAACCCTGAACCCAGAGCCTGAACCAGAACCAAAACCGAAACCCGAAAACCAACGCCAACACTAGAACAGTATCAGCAGCATTCCACATTTTCGTCCTTTTTGTTATTTTTTTTTTATTTCTTCTAAGGACTTTAACTCTAAGCAGTTCTCTCTCTCGCTGAGTAATTTATTCAATCCCATTTGGCAATTTATTTAATGTTTATTCAAGTGGAAGAGATTCATTAAATTAACTGCGAAAAGTTGAACCAAAGTCATGTTTATGAGAGAAGAAAGAAGACGAAGGAACGAACGAACACGACGAATAAGATTAACTTCAATGAAATTTTTGAAACAGATTCTCTGTTGGCATACAAAAAGAGAGGGAAGGCTAGGTTCTTGATGCAAAACAAAAGGATATGGACGTGTTTCTTAATGACTGACTGTGTGGGCCTTATAGACAAGAAGTTTACCAACAAAATAACTTAAGATCTCAAAGTTGTTTATTTTCGTGTAAAATATAACAAAGATTACAAAATTTGGTAATTCGAGATTATTAAAATATAGCGGTTACCACCTTGGATTATTTTAGTGTATTTCAAGTAATACAGATGAAGCGTATCGAGAATGTTCAAATAATTTACCAGAGAAGTCGCTGCTGTCACTTGAACTATGTAATTATGTCTCAAGCTTATTCTACTTAGCCTAAGTTATTATTGCCTTGTATGAAAATAGCAGACCCTTTCAAAATGTTTGGTCAAAACTTAGTTTTTTTTCGATATGCAAATTTTAGCTTTTAAGGCTGTAAAAAAACAAAAAATTACCACACCTTAACCCCGTCGGAGAAACATTTAAAAATTCAACAAAAACGAAAATAAGAAAAATACAAACCATTTATTTGCTAACACGTTGTTTACCGGTGTTACAATTTTCTTGAGATGAGTTTTTATTTCATGTATTAGGTTCCCTGAGGGATGAGCTGAAATGGCCTGCGTTGACACCGTCAAAGAGACAATAATTCCACGTGGTTCCTCCCCTGGCTTATCTCAACCTAAGATCGCTGATAATAAAAAAAAATAACTCATCCCAAAATACTTAAAAGACATGGATACTTTCTTATAGATTAAAAAATGGTTTGTGTATTCGATTAGTTACTTGAAATACAAAAACCTTAATTTATGATACATTTTTTTCCCAGTATTTAATCTTTGTTAAAATATAATTAGAAGTTAGATTTTTCAACATACAGTAAATAAATATGCAATAAAACTAATATTCTACACAAAATTAACATTTTTTGACACTTTATTTGTTAAAATTAGTTCAGTGAGAAATCTGAAATAGAAAAAGAATGGTAACTAATGCTATTAAATACACACAAACACATATAATTGCATAAAGATATAGCCATCAAACGAAAATAAATTATCAATATTATCATATTTACACTTTGTTTTATTAAAATTAAAAACAGGAAAACATTTATAAAAATCCCGCTCCACGTAAGTATACAAGATTGATCAGATATTTCTCCAAAATCGAAAGCTTACATTAATTGGACCTTGTAGAAACTATAAAAAATTTTATATTTGTAATAGAAGTTTGGCCCCTTACATCACTTCACATCACTTCTTGGCTACAAACAATATGTGGAATCTAAAAAAAATAATGTAAGACCCCAAAACAAAAACATATTAACAAAATATGTTTCCCAAATAAAAATTGTTAGAAAATATGGCCAGCATTTAACAACGTTATTAAATTTAAGTTTTGAATAGTTCTAAGCACGGTTTGATATGCAAGAATTAAGTTTCCATTATTGCAATATGAATATATTAGTCTAAAAAATGCTTTAATGTCCCCCTTACTCTGGACTTTATCACTTCCTCTTTTTCTTTCATATTGTTTCGAAAAATATTACATATTTCCATAGAAAAAATAAGGTGATCCACCAGGCAAGCATGTTCCGTACCAAGATTTATTTTTGTTTTCTGTTTTTGCATTTATTCTCATTCTTCCAAGGAGAACAAAAAATCAAAAAATGCTAATGTAGTTGTTGGTTATTTCTATACTACAAACAAGATCGCTAAAATAACTGCTGAGTGCGTAACCACTCCCACTTTTTTCAGTCTTTTTTTACTTCGACAAAGAAGAAAAAAAAAATAAAAAAACAAATACACACAGAGCTGCTCACATTCATGTTGTGAAGTGCAAAGCAAGACAGAACAAAATCAAAACCTACTCTTTCAGCAGCGCTGTCGCTTTCAAAGGATGAAAAGTATGTTGTAGCAAAATCGTTTAGTTAAACAATGTTACACAAAAAAGTATCATTTTTATTCAACTATCATTCATTTTAAACTTGAAAAAGAATAGGGGGGAGCTTAAATAAATTTAAAAAAAAAGTCAACTTTTAGAGTGCTTGTAATATTTGCCCAGAGTCTGAGCGAGTTCTTCCGTTTTGTAAGAATTTATTTAAAGAATTCTTGTCTCTGTTTGGTAGAAAACTATATTTTATTCACTAGGCAATCATGTAACGTAGTAGGCATCTCTTAAGCACATATTTTTTTGACCTCTTTACAAATCTTAAATCAATATAGAAAGCAAGTTCTTGTCTGTATTAGTAATACTGTTTTTCAAATGACCACTCTCTTCTTTCTCTACCTAATTAAGACAGTATTTGTATTTTACAACCCACATTAATCAAAAAAACTCCTTCTTTGGCTAAATCATCTTTTCTATGAAATGACATTTTATGATTTGAGAGTATTGTATTTTTGTGCGACAATGTGTAGTGTCACAAGCCTAAAAAAGACTAGTTTGGTACTCGATTAGATTTGGTGTACCAGGCAATCATGCTGTCAAAGAAGGTACGCATATATTTTATTGTTTCCTCTTGTTTTGCTTCAAACATAGTTTATATTTTATAATTATAATAATAATTATAATATAATTACTAACACTGAACCAAATTGCGAAGATTAGGCGTGGCTAATCCTACAGTAGTGTTGGTGATCGTGATTGTAGGATTAGATGAAGAAACTAACACTTGAAGCGTATTTTTTACCTTTTTTTGCTTTCTTTGGAAGTATTGGTGAAGGATAGAATATAGAACTTAGAAGAAAAAAGAAAGAGAGTACCTACTACGCCACATGATCGCCTGGTGCAAAACATCAAAAACAATACATTTTTCTTATTTGTTGAGCTTGTGCAAAAGCAGTGGGGATTTGTTTGTTCTCTAGAATACAACTGAGTTCTTGAAGAGGAACACAATTATGATTACCAACTTTAGTAGAGTATTTGTAACGAAGGAGGGAGACAATTTTTTGTTAGGTTACTAGATAAAAGAAGATGGGCTTGTGATGGGGAGTTCAGCCTCAGTGGAATTAAAATAAAGCATTTTTTAAATTATTGATAATTTTAAATATAAAAACTAAGGAATTAGTTAAACTTAAGTTACAACCTTTAACAACGATTTTGTTAGTGTAGGAAATTATTTGTTTCTTCATTTACATTCCACGTATATGTGGTTGGTAGATCAAGTAGTTATTGGCTGTAGATGCGTCAGGTAGGCATGCTCTTATTACCATTATTTATTTAAATTTAATTTTAATACATTTTGAAAAATAAACTTATTCTAAGAGGTACAGTTTCATTATTGTACTTTTTCGTATTTCTTTAGGACGAAAAATCCATTAAATGGCGTTAATATCCGGTTGTGGATCATTGAAGCGGTTTAGATGGTGCAATCAGTTCCGGAGTCATAGAAGTAAAATGGTATATGTAACAGCTCAAGAGCATTTGGCATATTGAAGATACTTCAGTTTTAGGTTTCAGTTCATGGAACTCGGTTTTTGGCATCCAGATACTAGTTCTTATCCAAGAAATCGAAGGATTCGACTCGTCTGGCAGTAATGGGCCGAAATACACAGCTTACAATACTTGAAGAACGTTGCACATCAAACAAACTTCTGATGATGGTGTGTCAATGATCACTTGAATTGTTTAGCAATCTACAAGAGATTAATAAAACAAAATAAGAATGCATTAATAAATACATATTAATGTATATTTTTTAAATTATTGCTAAAAATAAATTTGTATTTTACATGTTTTTAAAAGTGAAAAGAAGAGTTTGTCCACATATGAGATTAAACAAAATAATGGATCAATGACGTAAAGCAAGTGGTTATAGTTCAAGAAAGAAAATTTCTTAGACTTTGGGTTTTTTTTAAATTTATTTAACATTTTTTTTTGAACAAATAACTGAAATGTATTTAAATTTTAATTTCAAAAATCCTTACAACGATATATTTATAGTGAGATGCGAATTTAAAAAATAATTTGACAAACGGGTTTAAAATCGCTAGTTTCTAAGACACTTTTCTATTTCTTTTCTAATCCTCTAAGGTGTTTAAACTATCTGAAAACGTACATACATACCTATAAAAGTTTTAATTTCGGAATAGTTTTTAAAAAATTGTCTAAAAAACTGTCCCGTATCTTTAGGTTTATGACGACGTTTTTGCAAATAAAACGAACAGTTTTAAATTTTGTATGATTACAACCTTCCAAAGGTAATTAATCAGCACTCTAATTTTAACCAAAACATTTTAAAATATCAGAATTATTAAAGAATATTTTAACAAAACAAATATTTAACATTCAACCTTATTTTTATATTTCTAAACATTTAACCTGATGTCAAAAAACAGTATTCTTTGAAGCATACAATTCTTTTAGAGGTAATATAATATTTTGTTTTCAAATAATTCGAGGTGACAAATATTTTTTTCGACTTTTTTATTTTATAGAATTGTTTGGAAAAGTTCTAGTTTGTTCACAGAGGGGTTTATAAAGTGAGCTTACCTTATATATAATACATATTTAAAGGCTTAATTCAACACACAAGTAGAAAAAAATACACGACTGGGTTTCCCGACCTTGCTCCTGAATCCAAGGACTCCATTTACAAATAGAACTTTGTTTTTAAGTTTTTTAAGTTTGTTTTTGAAAATTTAAATGTCATTTTATTAATCAAAAAAACCTTTATTTACAAATTTTGTATCGAAAATAGTAAGAGCGTTTTGTTCTATTTATTTTGTATGCATTACATTTTTCATTTTTAGTTTTAACCAATTTTAATAATGCAGTTTCTTAGAACTTGTTAAAATCAAAATTTTAAATTTGTTGTTTGTATCTTTTCAGATATCGCATTTTAATTTTTTTTTAGCTAGAAAGTAAAATTCTAGATTTTTTTTCATCACATGTTAAGACCCCTTTGGAGCAAACAAACATATTTTTTCACTATTTTCCCAGTATTTAATTTTGTTTAAATTATAATAAATATGTACATATGCAATAAAACTAATATTCTACAAAAATTCCGATTTTTTATACTTTATTTGTCAAAATTAGTTCATTGAGAAAGCTGAAAAAGGAAACGAATGCTTGCTAATGCATTTAAATTAAAAAAAGGAAAACGTTTACAAAAGCCCCGCTCAACGTATGTAAGTATACAAGTTTGATCCGATATTTCTCCGAAATCTACAGTTTACATTCCTTGGACCTCGTAGATGATTTTATATTTTCAATAGAAGTTCGGGCCCTTACAATACCATATTCTTACCCACTTCACATCACTTCTGGATTTCCAAATAATAGGTATGTGGAATCTATAAAAATAAGTTGAGATCCCAAAAAAAAAGCAGATGAAGAAAATACGTTTCCGAAATAAAAAAGTGTTTATAATTTATGGCCAGCATTCTAATTTAACTTAACTATGTTATTATATTTAAGTTTTGAAAAGTTCTAAGCACGGTTTGATATTCAAGAATTAAATTTCCATAAATCCAATAGGAAGTCGTTGATCTAAAAAATGCATGTAATATCCCCCTTACTCTGGACTATCACCCTCTCTTTTTCTTTCATATTGTTTCGAAGAATGTTTCATATTTACATATAAAAATATAATTGATCCACCAGGCAAGCATCTTCCGTAGCAGGTATTATGTTCGTTATCTGTTTTTGCATTTATTCTCATTCTTCCAAGGAGAACAAAAAAAAAAGTGAAAAATGCGAATGTAGTGGTTGGTTATTTGTATACTACAAACAAGATTGCTAAAATAACTGCTTAGTGAGTAACCACTCCCACTTTTTTCGGTCTTTTTTTTACTTTCAACGGAGAAGAAAAAAAAATTTAAAAAAAAAAACAAATACACAGAGCTGTTCACTTTTGTTGTGAAGTGCGAAGCAAGACAGAGCAAATTCAAAAGTTACTCTGTCAGCAGAGCTGTCGCCACCAAAGAATGAAAAGTATGTTGTAGCAAGATCGTTAAGTTAAACAATGTTACACAAAAAAAAAGTATCATTTTTATTCAACTTTATCATTCGTTGTAGAACTTGAAAAGGTACCTATACTGATTTTTAAAAATGTAGGCTTTATTAAATGTACATGTAGAATTTTACTTAAACAATTATATAAGATTATTGAATATGTTTGGGAACGGTTCAAAATGAATAAATAATATTTCCACATATCCAAGAATGATCGATCTGAAAACTGTCTGGACTCTTATTTTCCTGCTTTAAAGAATTTTTCTCTTTTACATCGAAAATTATAATTGATCCACCAGGCAAGCATGCATCGCAGAAGGTATTATTTTCATTTTGTGTTTTTTGCATTTATTTTGAATATTCCACAAAGAAAAAAATACAAAGTAAACAATGCGAATGTGTTAGTAGTTGTTAATTTCTACTACAAATAAGAAACCCCGATCGCCAACATAACTGCTTGACGACTAACCAGTAACCACTCCCACTTCTTTTAGTCTTAAGCACTATCAACGAGGAAAAAAAAAAGAGAAACCTACCTAGAGTGGTCGCCTTCAAAGAAAAAAAAGTATATTGTTCAAAATCCGAAAGTATTGAAAGAAAAATCGTATCATTTTTAATTAACTTCATCATTAATTTTTAGAATTGGGCCTTTTGAAAAAGTAATCATTAAACAAATTTCTAAAAAGCAAACTTTTGGAAAATGTGTTCTCTCAGAGTTCCCGAGTTCTTCCGATTTTAAGGAATTTTACTCAGAGAATTCTTTTTCTTATTAAGCAGAAAATAATATTTCAATCTTTTGTAAAACACGCTACGTAGTAGGCATCTGTTAAGTCCATATTTCATTAACATCTTTACTAGTCTTTCATCAATAAGGAAAACAAAATTGTCTGCATTGGCAATACTGTGTTTCGAGAGCTCACTACTCTACAGTACTTTTATTTTAGAAATGATCTCTATAAAAAACAAGATTCTTCTCCGCTAACGCCACGTTATTTGATTTAAAATTGAAGTTGATGCTCCATACCAAGTGACCATGCTGACTAGCAGGTATTTTGTTTCCTTTTTCGTTTTTTACTTCGACTTTCTATTATTCGTTCATCTTTCTTTTTCTTATCCTTCAATTACGATCACCAACACAGCCATTTGATTGGCTACACCGTCTCTCTTCAATTTTTAGTATTGGTTATGTAGGAGAAATAATGCAAACATTTTTCTGTTCTTTCGGATGAACAAAACAAAACAAAAACAAAGAATAGCAAAGAGGAACTCAAACCATGTTTATAACGAAATGAAACAGAAAACAAAACGAAATATACATGCTCCTTGTCTGGCAGCTGATGGCCTGGTACATAAAATTGAAAATAGTTTCCTCCTAAATGGATTTTTTGTCACGTGTTTTTTTTTTTAAATTAAAAATTAATAAGTGAAATTAATTATAAAAACTTGTGTATTAAATAAAAAGTCAGGCGACCACTCATTTTAATTTGGTGTACCAGGCGATCATGCCGCCCAAGAAGGTACACATACATTTTTTTCTTTCCTTTATGTGTCATTTTATTTATGTTCTCTTTTTGAATTTAGGTTCTCCCTAATTATATATGTACATACATTGAAAGAATTTGAGCTGTGTGAGAGTGGTTATCGTGAAGGTACACATATATTTTTTTTCATCTTTCTTTCTTTCCTTTTTGTGTCATTTTATTTATGCATCTTTTTGAATTTCGTTTCTCTCTACATATATACATATGTACATACATTGAAAGAATTGAGCTGTGTGGGCGTGGTTATCGTGGTTATTTACCTTTGTTTTGTTTTGTTTTTCTGGAAGGTATTGACGAAGGGTCGAATGTAGAACTTACATCACAAAACGAAAAGAATACCTACTACACATCATGATCACCTAGTGGAAAGCGACAAATACAATACATTTTTCATACCTTTTCAGCTCTTCGCAAGTGCAGTGCCAGTGGAGTACATTTTTGTAATTTCGATAAGATGAGATAAGCTGTTTGGAGGAGTTCAGAATCGGTGGAATAAAAAGGAAGCACTTTTTAAATTCTTAATATTTTTATGGTATGAGTTAAATTAAAATTACTTTTACTTGGTATGGATATTTCTGTAATATTATTTGATCATGACATTAAGTAAAAAATGAATCAAAGAAATGATGTGGGTGCATTTGTTTATTTGTTGGTATTGCAGGTCAAATGGGGTGGCGCAACAGTCCGTTGTGAACCAAGGCTTAGTGACTTACAACTCTCAACCATTCCTGTGTGCGAGTACTGTTGTCAGGAATGGAAGGGACCTACAATTTAAGGCCGAATCCGAACGGCTAGTTTGAGAAAGCACTTTTTCATGACAAGAATTACTCTTGAAGGATTTGTCAATTCCTCGCAAGAGGCAGTACCCGCGAAATTATTTTTTTAAATTAAGCTGGCACAGGCAGGGATTGAACCCAAGACCCCTTGCATGACAGTCCAACGCACTAACCATCATGCCACGGGTACTACGTTGGTATTGTAGGTATGGGTGGTAAATTAGCTAACTTGAAAAATATGCCTTTTTTCCTTCTATGCTTGCTACAGATGCTAATAATTTTAATTTATCCCTGACCACTTTTTTTAAGAACTTAACAAGTTTGAAAATATAAAAATAAATAAGTTTAAGACATGTTTTTATTAATATTGTTTACTTTATTTAAATATATTTTGAATTTTCAAACTCTTATATAAAAATAAAATTTAAATAATCAATGAGAAGTGGAAGCCACGATACGGCTTGGCAGCGTCGATGATCCAAGAATTCACGGAGTCTTAGTAGCTAAGTTTTATATGTCCCAGGTTAATAGCAGTTGGAAGAACTTGAATTGCAGGTTTCAGTTCGTAGAGCTTAGACACCAGTTTCTTTTTAAGCATCCAGATAGTCACCAATTAGCAGATGTGGAAAAACCCATCCACAAGCATAATAACGAGTTTAAATCTATGTCATCAAAGGATTCGACTCGTCAGAAAGAACTAACTGACTAGGACTGATCCGTGGCATATAGCAATCTTCCAAAAAAACTCCAACACACCATCCATGATCATTTGAATAATTTGGCATTCTGAAAGAGATAAATAACAAAATTAATTAACATCAAAATGTATTCTTAAAATATTTTTTGTATTATTTCTACTTTCTGGTTTTTAAAATCAAGAAAAAAATTCTCAAATTTCGTGTTTTTATTAAATATTCAAATATCAATTAAACGTTTTTTGGGAATTTCTTAAATTTTCATTTCAAAAGTCCTTGTGAGATCCAATGACGTTTATTTTTTAGCCGTACTATGCGAATGTGAAACGCCTTGCCACGCTCTATCTTTCTTTATGTTTGCAATGGGCAAGAATTCAAAATCAATGTACACCGACACCTCTTATCCAACCCTTCTCTCTTTTCCAAATGCTCACACTTTGTCTTTGGCATATTAAAGGTATATAAAACCCTTTTAGTGTTCGCTAATTATAAAAAAAGGTTGTCAAATTGTTTTCGAAGTTGTCAGTTTATATTACACTTTTCTTTTTTACTTGAGACATATAGAAACTAATGGCAAACAATCGTACACAATTTTAAACTCGAAATTTACATCAAACATGAGAGAAGTTGAAAAAAGTGGTGCCCCATTCCATCTCTCTCTCGTCACACCTACGACCCAAACTGTAGTGTCTATTGAGTTCAAGACTTGGAAATTAAGGTTTTAAGCCTATTCACGTTAGGCGTTTTTTCACAAATTGTTTCAGGCAAAAATCAGTGCCCTTGGGCACTGATCGAAAATTCGAACTCTTTCAAAAACGAACGAAAACGATACGTATTTTTATAAATTTTTCTTGACATGCCTTTTTTGCAACAAAACAAAATACTTTTGTATTGCTGCAGAAGGGTAGCCCCTATAAAACCTTTTTGATTAATTAAATGTCTTTTAATTTTTGGAAGAAAAACTTATTTTTCAGGTATATTGATAAATAATAAAATATTTTTGAACAGGCTCTTAGCTAACATGATCATGTTTAGGAAAGTTTTTCAAAAAAAAAACATATAAAATTCAGAAAAATGCATAAAATCTTTGATTTGAATCGATTGTACGGTCCATATCATGTAATGTGTTTGCAGATTATTTTATGCAAATGTTGAAATGGTCCATTCGCTTAGTCAAATTTTGGCATACTCTTTCCAACATTTCGGTCGGTATCTCACGAATAAATGCTTCAATGTTATCTTCTAATGCGTCAATTAAAGCGGGCTTAGTGGTATAGACATGATTTTGAACATAGCCCCACAAAACAAAATCTAAAGGCGTTAAATTGACGATCTAAACCATTCACGGTTACGTTACGATCGGCATCATTTTTGAAGAAGTACGGTCCAATGATACCACCAGCCTATACACCGCACCAAACTGTGACTTTTTCTGGATGCATTGGTAGCTCTTGCAATCCAAAACCGACATTTCTGCTTATTTACGTACCCATTGAGCCAAAAATGAGCTTCGTCGCTGAACATAATTTTTCGGTAAAATAAATGAAAGAAGCTCACGATGAACTTTCTCAACAGTGGAACAAAACACAGAACGTGCGTCAGTTGTTTAAAATATTGCTAACAAAAATATAATAGCTAAGAAATCAACTTTTGTAAACAATTTTGTCTACCATGTATTTTTTTTAATTTTAGAAACCCTTTCCGAATTTTTCGGCTGATAGTAAACTGTATGCTAATGAAATAAACAATTATAATTTTGTATGTTTATCTGTAAGTATTATTCGAAGTCCAAGCTTTTAGAAAAGTACACCCTTATTGATCATAACTATAATTTTAGCCAACAAATTAAAAATGTTCATACAATTTGAAGCTTTGGTTAAGTAGTCTAATTTTCATTATTTCTTATGAAACAAATATTTTACATTTGACCAGCTTAGTGTGAATTACTAAAGAGGTAAAAAAAGGCTTGGATGCGACCCACACTGATAACTTGTCATTCCTGCCCGGCTGTTCACATGTATTTCTAAAAGTATTACAAAATTTAAATATCTTTCTTTATCCTCAAGATGCTTGAGTCAAACACTATTTTTTTTTGTTTATTTAGGTTGTCGTTAGGATTAGATTCTTTTTTAAAGTTAACAACAATATTTATTTATTTATTTTTAATTTGTCCTTGAAACAAGGAGTATTTTTAGATATATAGAAACATTATCTGAAAACTGATTTGTATAAATCTGGATCTAAAGCATCTGTGGAAAATTATAGACTTATTGCTAAGCGTCAGCTAATCCCCAAATTATTTGAAGCCATTGTTAAAATTAAACTTTATAGTTTAGTCAAAAACCATATTTCCCTGCATCAGCATTCCTTTATGAGTGGCAGGTCTAATGCAACAAATTTAGCAATTTTTACAAATTAATGTCTTGGTTGTTTAGAAAAACGTACTCAAGTGGATGTAATCTACACCGATTTTTCCAAGGCGTTTGATCGGGTACAACATAATGTTCTCTTGAAAAAACTTGAATTGCTTGGCTTCCTTAAAGGACCAGAAGCAATTTCGTTGGACGAAGACAATATGTTAAAATTGCTGATGTTTTTTCCAATGAAATACAAAATTTTTCCGGTGTACCACAAGGTAGTCATCTTGGTCCACTCCTTTTCATTTTATTTATAAATAAATAAATTGGTTATCGCAACAGTCTGTTGGGAACCAGGGCCTAGTGACTAACAACTCTCAACCATTCCTGTGTGCGAGTACTGTTGTCAGGAATGGAAGGGACCTACAATTTTAGAATGCATCCGAACGGCTGATTCGAGAAAGCACTTTTTCATGACAAGAATTACTCTTGAAGAATTAGTCAATTCCTCACAAGATACAGTACCCGCGAAAATTATTATTATTATTTTTTTTGTTTTTAATTAAGGTGGTACAGCCAGGTATTGAACTCAAGATCAATTGCACTAATCATCATGCCACGGGTACTACTTTATTTATAAATGATTTAGCGAATTGTATGATCTCAAGATTTTTAGTTCTGTAAGTTCTTCATCAGATGCTAGTAAAATTCACTACCAAGTGGTGTTTCATAAATGGTTTAAATTTGAATTTAAAAAAGTGTAGTGTTGTTACGTTTGTTTTACGAAATATTTTGATTACAAAATGAGAATCAGTTCGAAATGGATCTTGGTGTGATTTTTCACTCGAATATAAATTTGTCTTTCCAAATTGATAATGCTATCTCAAAAGCTAATGCCATAATGGATTTATTTCAAGAACTTCAAAGTCATTCGAAGATCCTTATACTTTAAAAACTCTTTTTATATCCCTTGAGGTTTACAAAATTTGCTTAGCGAAAGCTTTATAATTATTCAAATATCCCACTTTATAAGACCAAATGTGCTTTAATTGACTTAAAACCTTTAGTATCTAGGAAAAAATTGTATTCATCACTCTTTGCTTACGATGTGCTCAACTCTAACATAAGTTGTTCATTTTTGTTGTCTCAGTTTAATATGCATGTTCCATCTTGGAATTTGCGTTCTAGAAATTCTAATTTTCTACATGTTCTTTTTCATAGCACAAATTATGAGAAACATAATCCAATAACTACTTCTTTTATTGCGTTTAACGAATTTTTTGTAACACTATGTTTTTACCACTGTCAATTTGTAAATATAACGTTTGATTTTAATGTAGTCTCCATAAAGTATTAAAACTAGAAAGACGAGTAAATAAATAAATATTTTGTATATGATGAAATGAGTTTTATTTCAATACCGGTTTTTTCCAGATATAAAATGGCGATTGGAACTCTTAGAAAATTACTTTGCGTTAGAAAAATATTCAGCATAGAATTGAATTATATTAATATATTGTAGAGATATTCAAGCCGAAAATATGTGTGAGTACTGTTAACACTACGAAATTGATTCCCTCAGATATTATGTCGGGAGACACTGACTACTGCACTCCTACTTTGAACTTTAGTAAGGGTTTTAAAGTTATTTACCCATCGAGAGAAGATTGGGAGGATGACATCGTGTCGATAGGATTCGACACAACCATCTTTACCGACGGCTCAAAGGTGGAGTGCGGAGTTGGTTCTGGGATCTTTTCTGAGTTTCTAAATGTAGCCAAATCCTTTAGGCTTCCTGACTTTGCTAGCGTTTTTCAGGTTGAACTGCTGGCAATAAGGGAGGCATGTAAGATACTTAAACAAAACCCAAACCAAAACCGAAATGCGGCTATCTTTACAGACAGTCAGGCAGCTGTCAAAGCCATTAACTCGACCATATCCTCATCTAAATTGGTCCAGCAATGTCGCGATGAGCTAGCGAGCCTGAATATTAACCTCGGTGTCAACCTGATCTTGGTTCCGGGCCATACTGGTATCGTGTTAAATGAACGGGCTGACGAGCTAGCCAGGCAAGCATCGGCCCTTCATAGCTCACTTGCGGAAATGGTTAACATTCCTCTTGGTGCTATGAAGGGTAAAATCTTTTCTATCTACCAAACTGAATCAAACCGAAGGTGGAGCAATTTACCCAACTGCATTATATCCAGGAAGATATAGCCCACCTATAATAAAACCCGTACAAACGATTTTTTATGCAGGCCAAGGCAAGATATAGCCAGGATTGTTGCGGTTTGTACCGGACATTGGCCTATAGGAGTTCATGCAGAGAAGTTGGATATCTCTTACAACACCTTTTGCCGTAGCTGTAGTAACCAAAGAGAAAGTGAAACGATGTCCTGCTTTGGCAAACACTAGAATGAAATACTTTAGAAAAGCATTCTTTCAAGAACTTGATGAGCTATCTGAGACAAAGATTGGAGACCTAATATTTTTTCTCAATGCGACAAAATGGCTCTAGCATAATCGCTATGAAGCTTCTCTATCAATCTATCCCTTTCAATCAAAGGTCAAACGAGTTTTTGGTATCAAAACGGCGTACTACAGCGCTAATTGGATCTCAGGCTAATAAGATGGCTAAGGCAGGGATGGAACCCAAGACGTCTAAAAGTCCAAAGCAATTTTTCGAATTTGTTGTATTTTTTTTTAGATTTTTCTTTAAAAAAAACTAGCAATTGGATTTTCGGAAAAATTTTGTAAAAAATCGGTATTTTTGTATTTTAATTTTTTGCAGCATTTTTCTAACGTTTTAATTTTGGAAGGCAATATAATTTTTCACAAATTTGTTTTTTGTTTTTATTTTCGTATCACGTCACAATGTATAATATTAAATTTGATTCTCTAGTGTTTTTGATTCGATGAGTTCGCACCCATCTTCTTGAAAGTTCTCTCTGTATCTTTTAATTTTTGGATCTGTTAAAAAACAAAATTATTTAAAGTCGATATTTCTGACGGTTCGTGAGATATGACCAAAGAAAAAAAGTTCCCGAACGTACTATAGATACAGACACACGGATGTAAGGAACAGATGTACAAACACAAGCACACGCTGAAATATCTCTTAAGCTCTATATTAGCTTCTCGAAATATAGAGAAATGTCAACACATTCAATTTGAAAAATTGAAAGAACATTTTTATATTACTATTTGTGTGCCTTGCTTTTAAATGACACAACCTCAATACATTAATGAATGAAGAATCTAAGTTTTGTGTAATCAGCTCTTAGATCAAACATAATAAGAACTCCCGGTTGTTTGCAGGTTAGGTTAGGTTAGGTTAGGTTATAGTGGCTGTCCAAGATGGAAACGGACACACTTAGGCCAGTTTAATGGCCCAATGTGATACCACATCAATCTTGAGGCTATCTCCTAAGCTCAGTTTGAGTCCCTTACTAACCAGTTTGAGTCCTTTACGAAACGTGAGAGGCTGATTATACTGATATGATTTAGATCGTTTAGATCGTTAAAGAAGAATTCTCCTAGGTAATTCTTGTGTTTTCGAGCAAGAGCAGGGCATGTGCGGCGAAAATAAAGAACTATTTCCTCCTCTTCCTCATCCATACAGCTTCTGCAGAAGTCATTTGAGAATACGCCTAGTCTCGTGGCGTGCTTTCCTATTAGACAGTGTCCGGTTATGACACCTATTATCGAGCTTATATGCAATCTGCTTAGAGCAAGCACCTTGAACGTTTTAAATTCAGTGTTGGCCAGATGTTTTTTGTGATTTGGCCCATGGTGTTGTTGTCAATACGTGCCAAACGTGGTATGATGGGCCTTAAAGTTACCTGAAATGTCTCCATGGAACGGCACCCAACAGAATCGTTTATCAAATGAGCTTAATTTTAAGCTTGAACTCAGTTTGAGTGTAGAATATAGCACATCCTTAAACATTTAATTAAATACAAGAAAAAAAGTTAATTCATTTCAAACTTTTGTTTTCCTATGTTTGATTATGACTTGCCTTTTAATTGTAAAAACAGTGCTTTACTCTTTATTCTAGGGAAAAATTTCGTAAGTAATTTTCAATCAACCCATTCCCACTATTTTTCTTTTTTCTTTTGGAAACTTTCAATTTTTCATCTGGATTTTCACATTAAAACCTCCTTATTGCACTATTCAAATCATTTCAAATTGATACATCATCCTCAGCATCATCGTACCTCATAAGTTTCTAGAGAATCCTATCATCTTCTTCACAAAAAAAACTTCACAAGTCTTTTTTTCGCACAAAAATGTTCCAAATCAATCCCAAATAGATGAGATATTCATATTTCAATTAGCTCTCGCAATATTGATTTGAAATGATCTAACGCCATAAAAGATTATTGGCTCAATACGAGCGACGACAAGGACTTAGTCCCCACACATATTCCCACCAAACCAAACCCAAACCAACAACAAAAATTATTGCTCTTCAATATCCTAATTATTCACTTCATCGCAATTTCGTTGTCAGGATCAATAATTTCGTCCTTGTGCCTCGACCGAACGATAGAAGCAGAAGTAGAAGAGTGTGTGTGGCGGATGTGGTGGCGTTCTTCGTTGTCACCGTCCTCGTCGTCGTATTCGTCGATAGAAGGATATGAATGATGGTTAGAAAAGAAGCCAAAATCGTATTCTTATGGTAAAAGTATAAAAAAAAAATAATTCTCCAATTGAAATTTAAATACAAAAGATGTCGACAAGGCGAATTATTTCCAATTTTTCTTTATTGTCGTCTTCCACGCTTATCGCAATCACAAAAACCTTGTCATCGTCGATTTTCGTTTTGCAATTTTTTTTGTATTTTTCCTTCTTTCTGTGGTCCCACAAAAATGAATCCTTACGTTCGACAACATTAATGCAGATTGGAAATGAAGCCACATTTTATACCGCAAAGTGGAATGGGGCTCTCCTATCGTTTTCGTCCTCCAAGCTCAAGCTCAAGCCCCATCCATTTTCTATCCCATTCCATTTCATTCCATCTATCCATCCATATCCATTAATGGTAAACAGAAGAGCCGCCTCAACTTTATATGACGACTATATAGGATGATGATGGCGATGAGGATGGGGGTGAGATATCCTTGCGGTGGGCGCTTGCAACGAAATGGGGGGCTTGAAATGTGAGATATCAGAGAACAGCGCGGGGAAGATACAGAAAACAACACAAAAAAAAAAAACGATTTATGTTGGCAAATCGAGTAGGAGTAATGAAGTGATCCTTGAGGCAATTTTCGAGGTGAATGGTATAAAAGATGAAAGCCGTTTAGTTGGAAATGCCAAACAATGGCGAAATCTTCGATGTAGAAGAAGCAGCAGAGAAAGAAATTTTCTTTCCTTATATATTCTGCTTTTTGGTGGAGGGAGAGAGGACTGCTCTGATGGAAAGAATTGGATTTGAATGTGGAAGAGTGGATATGATATTGATGCCTGTGTGGAGGAGGCGAAAAACACTCTTTAATCGTTCTTGTGGTGCGGAAAAAAGCAATGTGTATATCTCTGATGAAGTTACTTTATGGCAATTTACCATTCACCCTAAGCTCACTTGCCTTTACAGTCGACACCAACAAAAAAGTACATAGGTACCTATATAATGGCAATGGAGTGTGTTTTATGTTTGCGTTTAGGAATAATTATTGAAATGATACTCGCGCGCTGATGGAGACTTCAGATTTCCGATATCTTTTTGGTGGGTTAGATAAAATGGTTTTTCCTTTTTCTGGGGGGCACCGTAACCGAAATATACAAATGGTGTGTACCCTTAACGTTGATCGATAATTTCAGTTTAACGATAGAGAAGTTAGTTGCACTGAAGTTACTTTTACATAAAATGTTAAATGAACCCGTTTCGTTGTTCTAAATTTTGAATGTTCTGTCATCAGGGCATATGATCTTAATCAAAATTGTTTGCTCTCAAACTGGCAAAACTTGCATTTGCAGAGATTTTTGAAGGCTGTAAATTCAGATTTAGAGTAATATTTTGGTTTTAAATTTGAATTTAAATGCGAATTTTGAACTAAAAAATAGAATAGAACACTTTAAGCTGGAGAGAATAATTAGTTAAAAGATGTATTTTTAGGATCACCATACTCTTTATTTGTAAATACTTTCTTGAAGAAGATGTAAAGTAAATTTAGCAATCTATATTGTGACTGTTTTATTGAGTTAAGTGACTTATCAACTACTAACTTTAAGGAACATACATTTACATATATACGATGATTTGTGAAAAGTGGGCACTCTTAATAGAAGCTTGCAGTTTACCATTAACCCAATTACTTAGATCCTTGAATCTAACGTCGGTGAAAAAACATCTTGCATGAAGCCCACATTGAAAATACGTTTTTGCCATAAAAAAACTTCTATTAACGAACGATTGCTGCATACTTGTGACAGTGTCTGTGGTTTTCTAAATGCTGCATCCATAAATTAGCACGAATTGTAATTGGAACTGTTTCTCCATATTTTGGAAAGCATTTCGTACGCAGTCTGATTCCACCGCACATAGAGGCAATAGTCTCAGCACATTGGAGATCTTCTATCATCTCTATACCAGTTTTGCAGAAATATTGACTTTAATTCAATAGGAACATTCCAAGGCTGATCCTTTTACTTTTCAGTGAGTTGATTTTTATGGCCTTACAATTTCTGCTTCTCTTGACAGAAAAATAGTAGTTTTCACAATCTTTTTTTGACAATCATTCGTTTTTTTTCAACCCTTCAGAAAATCCCCTGAGTTTCCCATAAGCTCTCACAATAAGTGGCTGCAGTAGCTTGCTCGATGTTTTTAAGACTTTACTCCTAAAAGCTCTGCAGAAATACTCCTACCAACACGTTCAACCGCTTTCTAAAACTAGGAGGGATGTTGTCTAAAGCTCTGGACACCTGTGAGATCTTAAACAATTCTGTAGTATGTCGTACTGTCACAAATACTAGCAGTGGCCTTTTTCAAAAACATTGACAATTCTAACAATTTTAGCGCGTTTTATAAAAAATCGGTCAAAATCTGTTTCACAAACAATTTGATAGTTTTGAAGAATTATTGGAAAATACCTAAAAATTGCCATCTTTTTTCGTAAAGAAATAGTCAAGTATATTTTTTACAATCGTCATGAAGTTTCTCACAAATTTGCACTGTCAGTATTTAATTGCCAATTGTGACAGGAAATTCAATTACGGTCAAGAGTAAACACATTTTCTAGTGAAAGTAAAATTGAATGTGATGATGATTTTTAGTTGTGTCTCCTTGTAAAACGTCACAGACACCATCGTTATTTTAAACAAAGACTAAATTATGATTTTGAATCGTTAATAATAAAACACGATTTTCCGTTCTGTGAAATTTTATAATTAATGGAGTATCAGTGTTCTGTTCTGCTAACATCGGAAAAATTGGTCGAGAAACGATAAAAGTTGAAACAAAATGCAAAGATTTTTAGAATTATTCAATGACATTTTCACTACAAATGTGTCAGTAAATGACAAATATGAAATTGTCATGACAAATTTGTTATTGTCATTGTCAACATCAGTGTCAATATTTTATGAAATACAGATTTGTCAGACTAGGGTTAAAAATTTGTAGAATTTTCACGTGTCAACTTTTTATAGGGCCAAGGTTCTTTAGTTTTGACAGCCAATGCATGAATGAAGTTACGCTTATGACCCTGCACGCTGCTGTGAAATAAGCCAATAATTATCAAATACGTAGCTTTACGTATTTTATGTTTCCTTGCTGCTAAAGTAAAGCAATATCAGCTTTAAGTTGTCTTCTTTCGTCGATTGTTTGTTTTTGTAATAGTTTCAAGAAGTAGAAAGGGCTTCAAATAAATCGTTTACCCATTAAAAAAAAACTCTTGTTGAACAAACATATCGCTGTTTACTGTAAACACTATTTTATTAACTTCCCAAAGGAATTTATTGCAATGGGTAGATTTGTCAAACTAAAAATGTTGACATTTCTCGACGTTTCAAGGTCCCTGGAGTCGAAAATAAGATTTGTGTACGTACGTTCGTAAGTTTGAACGTTCGCGACTTTTTTTTCGACGCCCATAGCTCAAGAACAAGTAGAGATATTGACTTTAAATGCATTTTGTAAACAGACAATAATGCAAAAAAATGCACAAACGGCTCCCAAGATAATTGCTCAGGTGGTTTTTTTTACCATAACAGTATAATAAGATGTTCAAATGGTAGACAAAACCCACTTCTGTCTATCAAATAATACTCTCACCTCGCCCGTTGACCATCGGGTGCCTAGTACCTCAACTGGAGATTGGGTTCCAACACCAGTGGAAAGTTGTTGGGGCAGCAAACGAGAGAGGGGGGGAGAGGTGTTCCCACTAAGGCACCTTTTCTTATCCAGGCGGCAGCGGACGAATTCTCGAGATGGAATCAACGGTGGCGTCTACAGTTCCAGTAAGGTTGAACTACTTAGTGAACACCTTATAGGGCTTCTTCGACATATTCGATGGGGTGACAACCCAAGCAAACGAAATAAGGACAACGAACTTCGGATATGTACGTGGAATGTTGGGTCCCTTAACAGACCACGTGCAGCCGAACTATTAGCGGAAGCCCTAAACTGCTGCAAGTCAGATATTACAGACATTCAAGAAGTGCGATGGGATGGACCGGGCAAACGCAAACTAAAAGACTGCGATATCTACTACGGCGACTGCTACCGAGAACAAAGATAGCGTCTATTTGGGTGTGGATTTGTTGTTGGACCTAGAATCAGGCAAAAAGTCTTGAGTTTCAACAATGTGAGCGAGTGCATCACGACAATCCGCATCAAGGCTAAATTCGCCGACATAAGCTCTTTGACAAGACATATGCGCAGTGCCCTGGCTATGACATTAAGCTAGGAAGAGAAGACATCTTTGGTGGCATAATCGGGAGATAGAGCCTGCACGACACTACCTTCGACAACGGATTCAGGCTGGTCGATTTCGCTGTGGGGCGAGACGTTCTGGTAGCTAGTACGCAGTTCACACATCTGAATATCCACAAGGGGACATGGAAATCTTCTGATCAATCAACCGTCAACCAGATTGAGTCTCTAATAACCTCTTAGGGAGTAATATGCTGCCTGCATTAAGCATTGAAAACCAGTGGCAGAATTGCCTTGCAGCCATCAGAGATGCCGCTTCTGAAGTGCTAGGTTTCACACGGCCACCAAAGCGAAACCCCTGGTTTGACGACGAATGCGGGCAAGCGCACGCAGCGAAATAAGAGGCATATAAAACGGCGCTGCACAAAAGGACTAGAGCTGCTCGCGAGCTTTACGAGTAGAAGAGGAGAGAGGAACACCAGCTTCTGATATGGAAAAAAAGAGAGCATGAGAAGCGCGCATCGAGGAAATAGAGGGATGTCACAACAGCAATGAGGTTCGTAAATTTTACCAAAAGGTAAAAAAACTTCCCAAGGGTACCAGCCACGAACCGAAGCCTGTAAAGACGATCAGGGGAACATCGTAGTAGAACCGCAGTACATGCTGAGAATATGGAAAGATCACTTCTCCAAATTATATAACGGCGATGACTAACCGAATTCCGCTGTAAAGGAGAACCACTCAACCTCGGCGACGCAGATCAACAATTCTGCCTACCCGACCTTGACGATGTGAAGATAGCTATATCTAAACTTAAGTCAAACAAAGCTGCTGGTGCTAACGGCATCGCCGCCGAACTATTCAAAGCAGCAGGCGATGACTTGGTACGGAGCATGCACCATGCATGCCCAATGAGTGGAATCTCAGCATAGTGTGCCCGATACGTAAGAAAGGAGACCCTCTAAACTGCGCCAACTACAGAGGCATCAGTCTCCTTAACATTGCGTATAAGATCCTCTCTGCCGTATTATGTGAACGTCTGAAGCCATTCGTCAACAACCTGATTGGTCTTTATCAGTGTGGCTTCAGACCAGGAAAGTCCACTACCGACCAAATATTCACACTACCGTAGATCTTGGAAAAAACCCAGGAGCTTCAAATCGATACCCACCATCTCTTTATCGATTTTAAAGCCGCGTATGACAGCATCTATGTGCAGAATGACGATGGAGAATGCACGCTGCTCTATCAAGGTCGGAAAAGATCTTACCGATGCATTTGATGTCAAAAAAGGTTTTAGACAAATCGATGCACTGTCATGCGACTTCTTCCAAATAGTCCTGGAAAGAACTGTGCAAAACTCAACCGTCAACACTAGAGGCACAATCTTCCAAAGGTCCATCCAATTACTCGGATACGCAGATCATATTGACATAATTCGAAGATCAAAGCGTGATGTCAGTGGAGCGTTTTTGAGCATTGCGACGGAAGCGAAGAAGATGGGTTTGGTGGTCAATGAGCGCAAGAGTAAGTATATGCTGTCATCAAAAAAGGACACTGAACGACGACGTCTTGGACAAAACGTCACCATGGACAGCTATAACTTTGAGGTAGTTAAGGACTTTGTCTACCTAGGCACCGCTATTAATGCAGACAACGACACCAGCGCTGAAATCAAACGAAGAATAACTCTTGCAAATCGCTGCTTCTTTGGACTTAGAAGGCAATTGAGAAGTAAAGTCCTCTCTCGAGCATGTAAAATCACCATCTATAAGACACTCATCATCCCGGTTCTCATTTATGGCGCTGAGGCCTGGACCCTGTCAAAAAAAGATGAGAGCGTCTTAGCATGCTTCGAAAGAAAAATTCTTCGGGTGATTTTTGGTCCCGTACGCACAGATGGAAGATGGAGGAGAAGATATAACGACAAATTGTACGGGCTGTACAGCGACACTTACTTAGTTAGCAGAATTAAAGTCCAACGGCTTAGATGGCTAGGTCATGTAGAGCGGATGGACATCAACGCTCCAGCCCGGAAGGTCTTCGAATCCCATCCCGAGGGACGGCCGCGGCTCAGTAGAGGAAGACCGCGACTCAGGTGGCGCACCCAGGTGGGAGAGGACCTCAACCAACTTGGCGTGCGAAACTGGAGAAAGCCCAGGTCCGCCCCGGATTGTAGCGCCACCTTAAGTAAGTATGTAAGTATTAACAAAAAAAAAACCTAAAAAAAGCATTAATAAGAATAATATCTTTTCAAAAATTTGAGACGCAGTATTTTATTTGATTTTTTTTCTAAAAAATATTGTTTTCAACATTAACTAATTTTTTTATAAAAATCTAGCAGTCAGTTTTTTCATATATAATTAAAATCTACAAAAAATATTACGCAAAATTGGTAAAAATTGATGTTCGGTTTTCGATATCTCGTGAATAATAGAAAACGTTGTCTTCAAATTAATTTCATTCATCCAATTTGTATTTGTTTAAATGAGAAATAAAAACTTTTAAGAAATGCTACGAAAATTGTTAAAAATCGGTTAAAAACTAAAAGTCTCATTCACAAAAATAGATTTTGAAATAAAACTATTTCATCAGATCGAAAACATTATGTTTGTTACTTGAAGTTTTTTTAGAATAATTCAAGTTATAACTTTTTTAAGCAAGACAAATCAACGGACGGGATAGGAAATTATCAGTTCGCATCCCAGCCTCTTTTTGCATAACAAATCTGTCGTCTAAATAAGTCTACAATACAAGTATACAAAAAATATTGTTGAAAATGTGTGCTTTTTACAACTAAACGAAAAGCTACAATCAAAGCTCTGATTCAAAAACGCTATACGAAAATTACTTTAAGACGTATTTTTCGAAACCATAAAAGTTCAATATTCATTGTTTTTCAAAACATTATTTAAAATCAACTGAATAAGTCATCTATAAGTGAGACGAAAATAATAAAGACTGTAACTAGATGGTTTGAGCATTTTTCAATAATCGTCATACACTTATTTTTAAAACTATGTGGTGTTTGTTTAATCTTGGAAAAAAACGCCTTATTTGTTTTAACATCTTTAAGGGACATGTTTCAAAAACTTGATGTGATGCCAAAAAAGTTATTTCAAACGTAAATTCCCATAAACAGTCTTCTTAAATAACTAATACAAAATTGTTTAAATTAAAAAGCAAGTATGCACTAGGAAAGAAAGTTAAGCCAAATAATGAACGCAATATTTTGATTTAAGTCAATACAAAGGTTACCACAGAAGATTGCATTCTCTGGCAGGTTCGATGTACTTTCCCCAACAAATGGAAGTTAAACAAAAAATTACGTATACGCCGTGGTGCACAATCGTTGTTTTTGTATTTTTTGAATAGCAACTTGTGAAAATTAGAGTTATCAGGAAGATGTGAATACATGTGAAATAATGAAATAATATGTTAAAATAAAACGTTTTTTAAACAATTCATTCATTTTGAATTTTCTAAAAGTTATTGAATACTTTTATGAATGTTACAAAATAAAATAAAATTGTCTTTTCTTTCAATGAAACATTCTTTTAGAACAGAAGTTAAAAAATAAACTAAAAATCAAGTAAAAACTAAATTTCAACTTTATAATTTACTCTAGTTTTATTTTTTTTTATAGAATTCGGTTTAACAGTTCAACTATTTTATTTGTCGCAATATTAAAATTAAATTAATCTTAGCTCTGCCCTAAGTTCCCTTTCGTATGTGGATGAGAGGTACAAGTTAAAATTTGTTGACGTTGACCTAAACTGTAGCTATTGATTTTTATTCATATCCTTAATCTGAGAATATAAAAATTTAATTATCTCAATTTTCAACTTTGCTTGCCCTTTTTCCATGTTAATATTTTGTGTGCATCTTTGTGGGGAAAAAACTAAAAAAAACTCATCCCGATGGTAGAATTTTATTTATTTTAGGTATTCGATTTTTTTGTTTTTGGTTTCGAGTAAGATAAAATAATTTTAAAAAACAATTCACGTACAAAAGGGTGACAAGAGACTTCACACACAGTGTAGTTAAGAAGCAAAAGGGACTTCATGTCCTATAACCTACACTAAGCCATTTATTGAAGTCAATTTTCAGTTATGGCTGGTAAAAAATATAACCAAACCAAATCAGTGTCAAAGTATTTTTTATTTTCTAAGATCTTAGCCATTTTACTGGGAGAGGTGACATCTTTTGGCACACGCACATACTCTGCAGTTTTAGAAGTGCTTATGAAGGAATTTATTTTATCCCTTAGAGGCACCAAAATATAAGACTAACAGAGTATATTTTTGAAACGAATTCAGTGTGTGTCTCTATATTAAGACGCGATGATGACAACATTTTTGATTTTGGTTTCTAAATGTTTGGAAACAGAAATTATTATCTTTTTCGAATCGTTGCATAATTTTAGTTTCCAGAGGATGTGTTCTAAGGAATGTTGACGAAGCAAATTAAATATTGAGAAGGTCATTTCATTTGCATTTATTCGTTTAAAATTAACAACTAAGATATATATATATACTTTTAAAACTAGTTGCGAGCTAAAAATATAGATTTATCAAACAAGATAAATCTACTTATTATAATACATAATTGAAACTAATAATTTGAAAAATTGTTGAACAGATATTTGTTACAACTGTTTAATTAAATAAAATATTTATTAGACATGATTAATAGCTCGTGAGAGAAAGTTCCACAGTCGGACTGAGCTAATACAAAATTGACGTTAGGATGTTAAACACGTGTAGCTAGGATGAATGAACTGATGAGATCTTCTAGACCAGCTATACTCAACATGCGGCCAGAGAGCTTATAAAAGTTGGCCCGCAGCGTAGTATAAATTCTTAAAATATCGAGTGACTGTAGAAAAACGTGAACAAAATATATCCTTTTGAGTTTTCAAATAGATCATTTCAAGACGAGCGGGAAACAGAATATTTTGATGTGCCAAGCCAAAACAACATGGCTACCTGTTTAATATTTTTTTTTTTTTTCGGAGAATAGACTATCTTGATACAATTTCAAATTTTCTAGAGCAGAATGATATTAATATTAAAAAAATAGTGACTGGATATGAAAATAGATTTATAATCTTCTTTAAACAAAAAATATAATTTGACAAATTTAATTACATTTAATTACATTATTCATCAAGAAAACTTGACTGCACGGATTATCAATATAAAAATCGATGATGCGGTGAAAACTTTAATTGATACTTACTTACTTACTTAAGGTAGCGCTACAGTCCTGTGTGAACTAGGCCTCACCCAACAAACTTCTCTATCTATCTCGGTCCCTTGCTAGATGTCTCCAGTTTCGCGCTCCTTAGTCGTTCGACTTTTACACTTCTGGCTTAGTCTACTTCGCTGTACAGCCAGTATAGCTCATCGTTCCATCTTCTCCCCCTCGATGCATACGGGACCACAGATCACACAAATAACTTTTCTCTCGAACCGACCGAAGGTACTTTCATTCGCTTTTGTCATAGTCCATGCTTCTGCACCGTATAGCAGGACGGGGATGATAAGGGTATTATATAGCAACACTTTGGTCCCTCGAAAGAGGACTTTACCACTCAATTGCTTTCTTAGTCCAAAGAAAAAGCGGTAAGCAAGAGTTACTCGTTCGACGTCAGTGTTGTAGGTCCTTTCTTGACTACAGCTTGTCCTTTGTTTTGCCCTCATTAGCCGTTAAACCTATTTTTGCCGCCTCTGACTAAATACTCACAAAAGCCCCACTGACATAACGCTGAATTCTTCCGATTATGTCAATGTCATCAGCATATGCCAGTAATTGGAGAGACTTTTGAAAGATATTGCCTCTAGTGTTGACGTGTGAGCTCTGCACTATTCTTTCAAGCACAATGTTAAAAAAATCACATTACAGCGCATCACCTTGTTTAAAACCTTTTTGACATCGAAAGGTTCTGTTGAGTTGCTTCCACCCTTTATGGAGCAGCGTGAATTCTCCATGGCAATCCTGCACAAACGGACTAGTTTGGCAGGGATGCCAAAACCAGACATGGCTCTATACAGCTCGTGTCCCTTTAGATGCTGTCGTATGCGGCCTTGAAATCGATCAAAAGATGGTGGATGTCAATTTGGTGTTCTTGGGTTTTTTTCAGGGTCTGTCGTAATGTGAATATTTGATCAAGTGTGGACTTTCCTGGTCTAGAACCCCACTGAAAAAGACCTATCAGGTTGTTGACGATTGGCTCTAGACGTTCACATATAACGGCAGAGAAGATTTTATAGGCGATGTTAAGTAGACTGATTCCTCTAAACTTGGTGCAGTTAGAAGGTCTCCCTTTCTCAGGATTGGGCAAACACTACTGAGGTTCCATTCATCATGCATGCTTTCTTCCGACTATATCTTACAGATAAGTTGGTGCATGCTCCTAACCAACTTATCTTCAGCTGCTGTAAAGAGCTCGGCATTCAAGCCATCTGCTCCAGCGGCTTTATTAGACTTCAACTTAGATATGGCAATCTTTACTTCGTCTAAGTCGGGAGGACGGGATTGTTGGCTTTCGTCGTCTATATCGAATGGATCATCCTGCCTGACAGCGGAATTCAGTTCTTCGTCGCCGTTATACAGTCTGTAGAAGTGGTCTTTTTCTTATATATCCTCAGCATTGACTGCGGTTCCACTATGATGTTTCCACTTTCGTCTTTGCAGCCTTCGGTTCTAGGTTTATGTACCTGTGAATTTCATTTGACCTGTTCATAAAACTTTCGAACTTCATTCCTGCTTTTAAACCTCTCAACATCTTCGAACGCACGCTTCTCATGCCCTCTATTTTTCCTTCTGAGAAGTCGACATTGCTCTTGCCTCTTCTGCTCATAGGCACCCAGCACATCAAAAGCGGCTTCTCTGATTGCATTTTGGCAATGTTGCCACTGGTTTTCGATACATTGTGTTTGCGGCAGAGAACTTCAAAAGAGGTTACTTTGAACTCGGTCGGAAAAGGATTTGGCCATATCTGGTGATTGTAGCCGTTCGACGTTGTACCATCTCCCAGCACCTCCTTCTTTTACCTTGATTCTGGAAATCCGAAGTGCTACCTTGGCTACAACGAGATAGTGGTCCGAGTCGATGTTAGCTCCTTGGAAAGTTCGTACATCCATGATGCTGGAAGCGTGTCTGGCGTCGATCGCAATATTGTCAATCTGGTTGACTGTAGATTGATCTGGAGAAGTCCAAATTCCTTTATGGATGTTGAGGTGTGGAAAACGCGTACTGGCTACCATGACGTTTCACCCCGCTGCAAAATCTATGAGCCTGAATCCGTTGTCGGAAGTGTTGTCGTGAAGGCTGTTCTTCCCGATTATTCCACCAAAGATGTCTTCCTTCCTAGCTTGGCATTAAAATCGCCCAGGACAATTTTAATATCTAGGAGCTCAAAGAACATATTTATGGTGTTG
This sequence comes from Eupeodes corollae, assembly GCF_945859685.1. NCBI lineage: Eukaryota > Metazoa > Arthropoda > Insecta > Diptera > Syrphidae > Eupeodes > Eupeodes corollae. The sequence continues at coordinate 197,730,174 of NC_079147.1, read as the reverse complement.
TCGTCTTTCTCTTCAGTGGGGGCCTTCACGCATATCAGGCTAATGTTGCAGAATTTAGTTTTGATGCGGATGGTCATGAGGCGCTCATTGATGCACCTTTAGCTCAAGACTTCTTTCCTTAGTTTGGCTACAATGACGAAGCCGCATCCAAATAAGCGCCGTATTTCCTGGATGGCGTTGATGTCTGCTTTATAGCGGTCTATTGCCTTCGCTTATTCTTCGGCCGCACGTAGTCTGTTAAGGGACCTAACATTTCAAGTGCATATCCGAAGTTTGTTGTCCTTAATTCTTTTGCGTTGGTTGTCAACAGTAAATCCGTCCGTATCCAAGGTTTGTTGGTGCTTCGCAACTATGAAAGCTTTTACGTGGCCAGGAAGTCACCCCGACAGCACAACCCCCAACCTGGAGGGCCAGATCCTAAGTATAACTCCAAGGATGGGGAGCCGGATAAACTCGATAAAGCCTTTTTTGGAAGAATTGAAAAGTAAGTATGGTGACGTTCTCTTGCAAACCGCTGTGCGATGACTTAGTAAGGGAAGGGTTTTTGAAAGTTTTTTTCCTTGCGCCACGAAAAAATCCTCTTCCTAAAAAAGCTTAATATTTGTCACTAGGAAATAAGAAGTAAACAGCTACAAAATTTTCAAACAATGGTAATAGCTACAAAGGACCTCATCGATATCGCTGAAGAAAACTGCTCAACAATATGGAATTACTTAACAGCACTGTCAAAAGAACTTGAAAAAAGGTTTCATGATATCAGTAAAATACAAAAATACTTAACCCTTGTAGAAAAACCCATGGCATCTGAAAACAACGACTATATCACAAGTTGCTTCTGTTTTAAATCAAAGTTCTTTGATAAGTTCATCGATTTTGAAAACGATTCAATTCTTAAAGCTGTGTTTAAGGAAAAAATGGAAAAGGTAAATGCTTAGAATTTTGGAGCATCGTCCCCAAAAATATGCAATAGTCAAAAGAAGTTCACAGATTCTGATAAAATTATTTGGATATACATTTGTTTGAGAATCATCGTTTTTCAGAAAATATGAACAAAATATTTCCGAAACAAACATACGGAATCCCGCCTAGATGATGTCAATAGGTTGGCATGCAGCAACAAGCTAGATCTAAATAAAGTTTTGGCAATGTGTTCTCAATTTCAAAAATCACATTCAAATATTTTCAATAAATACATAATGTATGTATGTATCTACGCACATTCAAATGAGTATTATTATTTACGATAAAAAAATGTCTTGTGGCCCGGGGTAGCGTTACAAAATTATCAATATGGACCATTATAAAAATAGGTTGAGTATGGCTGTTCTAGAGGTAGGGAAAGTAATCTTGTCAAAATAATATTACTTTGTCCATAATTCTATTTCTATGCGATTGTCCAATTTTATAGAGCGGTTAAAGTTAACATCGAGATTTAAAGCAGTTTCTACACATTCAAAAAAAAATTACTACGCATTTTTGATATTTTAAAAGTTCAAGAAGAGACCATTTAGAGTTGTCGTAGAAGACAACTGAAGTAAAGTTGATTGTCTTTGGCATACAGATGACAGGAACAGTTTTTATCAAAAATCGAAGTGCATTGGTATAGGTAGTAATAGTAGAGGATACAATATAGACCCTTGAGGAACACCGGACGAAGTATGTAGATAAAGAACTTGACAAACAGTCACCAATTTGAACTGCTTGTTTTCTGTTAGGTAAATAAGAATATACAAGCTTAGAGGAACTTGCATAAAAACTTAGAAATGCCTTAAAAAATCAAGCTCATCTAAAAAAGGTACATCGTCTTTATCCAACGCTTGTCTTTTTTCTTTAGTCATGCGAAGTGGTGCTGATGTACACCTGTACTTTTCCAGAAGCCAGATTACTTTGGAGTATTGCATGATAAACGTTGATTTTGATCTGCAAAATTCTCTCAAAGACTTAAGACAAATAGCTAAGAATTGAGATGGCTATATACAGTTTCTTTAGCATTTTTAGGATGTGATTTTTATTTTTGCTGTCTTCCAAAGGTTTAGAAAAACTCCAGACATATGAAACCGCAGCGAAATTGGCAAAATAATTTTATAAAAATTGGCTTAATATTGTCTAGACCGATAGGACTTGACTTCACGGAAAGCAGACTTTAAAAAAACACGAGCAGCATCCACAGAATGACAAGGGCGATATTAAATGTCCCTTAATGGAACGGTGATTGCACTGAAATAAACGATTTATTAAGTAAGCAAACATCAACATCGTAAGCATGCATATTTCCTGCCTAACAAATACGAACGTTACGCAGACTACTCAATAGTATACGTGTATTTACGGAAGAGCTTAGAAAACTGAGATTTTGCAAAAGCGGATTTCACTTGAAGTGGTCATATTTAGGGACTTTTAATTTGATTGAGAAAATGTTTTCAACAGTAAAAGTTGATATCCAAGTTATTTTAAAAACATTTCTGTATTAGGTCTTAAAAGTTAAGTCAAATTGGATCCAGAAGACTTAAAATATAGTTTAAGAACGAGTATTGTCCACTGTATCCTGTTAATTGCATACAAAATTCCCAAATCAAATAACTACATTTTTTGTTGGAAATCCTCCCCATCTCATCAGTAAAAAAAAAATCAATTTATTTGAAATTTGCATTCCTCACTTTAGATTCATTTAGAACTTTGTCAAGTGAGGACCATTTGGATTTTTGTTTTCAATTTTTTTGTTTCGTGGAAAATATTAAAATTTCCACTCAATAAAACTTTCACCTTTCACACCTGAACATATAATTTGATAGGCATTAAGCTTATCCCTTTCTATACATTAAACTTTGTTTTTGTTCGTCCCTTGGGTGTTTTATAGTCACCTATGTATGTAGTAGTAGTAGTAGTAGTAGTAGTGTGATTTTATTTAAAACAAAATATTGAAATACATTATGCATACTTAAACACAAAATATAGCATTGGCTTTTGCCGTCAGCCAGAAAAAAAGAGTATTATTTAGTTAACATTACATAAATTGAATAATTATAATACTTATAGTATCTTTATGTTTGTTTTTTGTTTACAAGACAAATTTTTGAAGTACCAAATTAGAGCTACATAATTAATATGGATTCACGCCTGTATTTTTAAAAAGCTTCATTTATAATTTGCATTCTATAATTATATGCTGCCTTTACGAATGAGTATAAGTTCGTCCAATTTTGGCCGTTGAGTATGTCCTTGGTTTCTTCTAAAGTCAGTAACCATTTTCCCCAGTGTGCACGTCGAATCGTTTTCAATATTGGGCATGTTCCCAAGAAGTGGAGGACATTTTCGGTCACTCGCAGGTTGCAAAGACTGCACTCTATGCTCCCTTCAGGTCCATAAAGCTGATAGTTTAGGCGAAGCAATTCCCCCCTGGTTTTGAAAATCGATGATATTAAACTAATTGAAAAGCGGTCATTGAAATAGTTGTTTTCGCCAAGGTTGTACTGCAGCAGCTTATACATATTTCGGGATTCACTCCTATGGGCCAATTCTTCAAATTCAGCAAACATTGAAACTTCAATTTTTTCCAACAGTGTAGGGAAGCTGTCTTTCCAAGATTCTAGGTTGTTTTCTAATAACTGTACCTCATGCTGGGTGCCGAGTCTTGTCCATTCTTCAAAGAATTGAGACTTTTGGGATAGAAGATGTCTTACTATCTTGTTTGGCAGTCGATGATTTGGGAGCGCTATTATTTTGGAGATATAGTACAGATGCATCTTGAGGGTGAAGACGTAGAGCGGCGCGACACCGGTCTCTAAGTGCAGCATATATGTCGGGGTATTTTCTGGGAGCCAGAATATCTTTTTTATAAAATACCTCAAAAGTTTTTCAACTTCCTCATGCTGATTTATTCCCCATACTTGCCCCGCATAACACATTACTGATCGCATGACCGCTTCAAAAAGCTTGTACTTAGCACTCGGAGCAATGTGTTTTTTCCCAAGTACTCCGTTCCAATTGCAGTTGATTGCTTTTTTTGCTTCCTTCAACTTTTCCTGAAGATGCTTTTTAAAAGAGAGCTGCGGGGTTATGATAACTCCGAGGTATTTATACTCCCTTACCACATCGAGTTCCTCACATTCCCATTTCCATTTCTCATCCCTTGCATAACGTCCTGTTCCATTTCGAAATATCATCACTTTAGACTTTCTGGTATTAACTGTGAGACTCCACAGCTGGCAGTACAATTGCAATTTGTTTATCATGATTTGCAACATATTTGGAGTCTCTGCAAAAATGACAATATCGTCTGCATAAAGCAATGCTTTTATGTCGGTACCCGCAAAAGAAATACCTCCTGGAAGAAACGATGTCAGGTCATCTAAGAAGAGTGAGAAGAGAAGTGGACTCAAAAGGCAACCTTGTTTGACTCCTGATGTCGTTTGAAACCAGTCTGATCTTTCAGCTCCGTCCCATACTGCTGATAAATTATCTTCATACAGCCGGCGTATTATCGTTAGCATTTTTGATGACAAACCGAGACAACTGAGTTTGTAGAAGAGAGCGATCCGGTTGATTGAGTCGAAGGCTGCCTTAAAATCAATGAAGAAAGCATATAATTTCTTTCCTTTGCTAATGTAAGAATTAGCGATACTTGTTAAGGAAAAAATATTGTCTACTGTTGAATATTCCTTCCTGAACCCAGCTTGAAACTCACTTAGGAGGTTGTGTTCTTGTGTCCAGAGTGTCAGCCTGTCTAAGATGACTCCGGTAAAAATTTTCATAACTGCGTTCAAGAAAGATATACCTCGATAGTTGTTAGGGTCGTTTACATCACCTTTTTTAAATAGGGGAAAGATGATATTCTTTCGAAAGTTTTGTGGAATTTCACAGCTATCAAAGATGTAGTTGAAGGCATCCGTAAGCTTTGTTATGAAATTTTCCGATGCGTACTTGTAGAATTCGTACGGGACACGATCCTCCCCTGGAGCCTTATTTATACTGCATCTGTTAAGGACATCTGTTATCTCTTGTGTTGTGAAAGCACGGTCGAGATAATCGTTTCCCACCCATGGGTAGGCAAACTGCATTTGATTTGGGCTTCCTGAGACAGAAAGTAACCGTTCGAAATGTTCCGCTAATGTAGTTATGCTTATTTCAGTTTTCCTCGCAAATGGTATTCCATTTAATTCCCGAACAAGCTTCCAAAAAGCTCGGCTGTCTCTTACTTCCGATAATCTTTGCATGAGAGAGCGAGAGTATTGGTTTTTCTTTTCTTTACAAATTGTTTTGAAAGCCTTATTTGCCTCTTGATATCTTGATTTAGCTGACATTGAATTTGTTGCTCTGAGAAGTTTTAGAAAGCCGAAAGACTTTTTCCTTGCTGCCTCGCATTCTGCATCAAACCATGGATCCTTCCAGTTTTGCATGCGGCGTGATTGAAAAGTTTGTGCTGTTTGAGATATGCTTGAAACTAGCAGATCAATACCTCGAGTGGACTTAATTTGATCATCGCTTAGAGTATTTATACACAAGTCAAGGTTCATTTGATATGACGCCAACAGAGTTCCTTTCCACTTAAGTTTAGGTAGTAATTTCAGACCTTCATTTCTTTCTCCTTGTAATTCACTGAATTTACACTTAACATTTAATGGAAGGTGATCAGAATATACTAGTTCCTCAACGCTTAGATCATCTACACAATCAAGCCACCTTCCACGAATGAGGCAGTAATCTATTGTGGAACAGGAAGTTCCTCTTATAAAGGTGAAGTTACCATTTTTGTCGCTCGGCATTCTCCCGTTCAGTAGTGTTAGTCCGATTGTTTCACACATTTCTATAAACTTTCTCCCTTTGCTGTCTACCGTTGTGTCACACGCTGATCTCTCATCACATATTAATGCTGGCATAAATTCTGGTTCCACCTGAAGCAGCTGCGAAGAGCCCACCCTTGCGTTACAGTCACCTATTAACATAATATTTTCTCTACCCAGCTCCAACAGGAAGTTATACAACTCAGCAAAATCATCCATCCACTTGTTACAATTTATATAAACAGGTACGATATAAAATTTTTCATTAATCGCGGTTATTTCAACAACCGTTCTATTCATCACGCTAACAAATCGGCAACTTGTGCTTTTTTGAAACGATTTTTTTATTCCGAACAGACATCCTTCGCTCGCTCTTCCGTATACCTGAGGCCTCGCAGCTGGAATCCAATTTAATAAAAATTCCGGAAAACAATTCTCATATTTGTCTGTGTCCTTGTATATAAAAGTCTCAAACAGTAGAAAAATATCATTTAGTCTAATTTTATCAAAAAATTCTTTATAAATTAATTTGTTTCCTAAACCTATGTATGTATATACTTATAAAATCATCTACTTTAAGTCGAACTAAAATAAAAACAAAAATCTATTTCACCATATGGCCCACTGAAAGTCCTTAAATCCCTTTTTTGTTAGACCATAATAAAAAAAATTGAATGAAAGATTAAAACTGCTCAAACACTCAACAATTGGAACAACCCCGCATCCCTCTCACATCGCACCTACACCATTTCCGTCTCCATCTCCATCTCCGACTCCACCATCTCCATCACATCAGAACCGAACCTCTATATCCTAAAGCAACCCATGTCCGTTCACTAAAGTGTGCTTATTTGCACGGATTATAGGCTATGAATGGTGTCGGCAATATAGCAGTCTTGTAGGTCTAGGTGTAGATATATATATATCCTTCTGGGTATGGCATATGCTATAAGGGAAAAGAGCTACATGCAGAAGGACAAAAAAGGCACGAAACAATTTATTTTAAACTGACACAATAAAATCTGTAAAAAGGACATTCTTTTTTGCTCTGTTTGTTCCTTTCTTTTTATCTTGTTTTTTGTTAATGCCTTTTTTTGGATCCCTATGAACTCAAACATTAGCAGTTTACATGAGGGATACATGAATGAATGAAGGAAGAAAGGAAACTATTGTAGTGGAAAAATAAATCTGCAAATGGTGGAGCTTTGGAGTTGAAGTCTGAACGGAAGAGAGAGTGGGAGCGTTTTGTGATGGAGATCGGATCTAGATAAGGGATTCGAATATCGTGATATGGTTGTTTATGTTATTTGTAATTTTGTTTAAAGTACCCAAATGCATTTCTTGAAAGAAAAAGGATATTGTAAGGGGTATTAAAAAAAAAAAACTTAGTTAAACCAAATGCAAAAGAAGCAAAGAGATAGGGAGAATTGCGAAAGTAATATAAAATAGGATTCAATAAAATAGAACAAAATAAAATTAAATAAAATGAATACAAAAACAATAGAAAATATTGTAGAATAATATGAATTAAAATTAAAGAAAAAAATTCAATTAAACCAAATGAAGTAAGCGAAATTCAATAAAGTTACTTACTTACTTGAGGCGGCGTTACAGTCCTGTATGAACTAGGGCCTCACCCAAAAAACTTCTCCATCTAGCTCGGTCCCTAGCTAAATTTCTCCAGTTACGCGCTCCAAGTTCGGTAAAGTCACTTTCCACCTGTGCCCGCCACCTGATCCGTGGTCTTCCTCTATTGCGCTGTCCTAGGGGTGTGGATTCAAAGACTTTCCGGACCGGAGGATTGGCTTACATGCGCTCTACGTGACCCAGCCATATTAATCGTTGGACTTTTACAATTCTGGCTAAGTCTTCGTCCAGCCCGTACAGCTCGTTGTCCAAGCTTCTCCTTCAATCTCCTTTAAACTTCAAACGACAAACTTTTCTCTCGATACGACTTATATAGCAACACTTTGGTTGCTCGAGATACACCACTGTATACCAAATGTACAGTGGTTAGCAAGAGTTATTCTTCATTTGATCTCAGCGCTAGTGTTGGAGCCTATGTAGACAAAGTTCTTAACAACCTCAAGGTAACGTCTATCGATGGTTACGTTTTGGCCCAGACGTCGGTGTTTTAGGTCCTTTTTGGACGACAGCGTGTATTCTGCGTAATGTGAATATTTGATCGAATGTGGACTTTTCTGGTCTAAAACCACACTGATAAGGGCCTATCAGGTTGTTGACGATGGGCTCTAGACGTTCGTTCATATATTACGGCAGAGAAGATTTTGTAAGTGATGTTAAGAAGACTGATGCCCCTGTAATTGGTGCAGTTTAGAGGATTTCCTTTTAATAAACAATAGTCTGGTGTTTCATTGGCATGCTTACTTCCGAAAATTTCTTAAAGATGCATGCATAAAGCATGCTTCTAACTAAACTTTTTCCAGCTGTTTTTACGAGACTTTTGCAAAATATTAATAAGATGAAACATTTTAAGTCAATACCTGTTTTTTTCTCGTAATACCTGAAAAGTTCAAAGCTTTTATTTCTTCTAAATATAGGAAAATACAGATTGTTTTCAGAACCATTATCTTACGATAATAACAAAATTCAACACAGACTGATATCGAGAATCAAACAATAATTTTTACCAAAAAGTGTTTAGTATATTTGTAGATTTCAATTTGTGTAAAAAAATTGACGGTTAGATTTTTATAAAAATGTTACTGATTGTTGAAAATAACATTTTGCATCAGATGAAATTCGTTTATAGAGAATATATTTAATCTTTACCAACTTTTATTAATTTTCTGTATGTTTTTATTTTTTGTAAGAAAAACTTTCGATTTCCCCCAAAATAATATTATTTTTAACGAAAAATATTTTTTTTTTTTAATTATGCGAGTTTTTTGTCAGTTATATTGGCTTATTAGAAAAACAGTTAATTCACTTCATTATTCAAAATTATAATAGGTTGGTAAAACATTGTAACATACAATTTAATTGAAGTCCCTATCCTAATTTGTTTGTAAAATGTTTACACTGTAATAAGCTAAATCGTGCTTAAACGGGAATGTGAACAAATTAGTAGTAGGATTTCTTTGTTTATAACGCTAAAAGTTTCCATTGAATTTTTCTTTAAAAAAATATCAAAGTTTATCAATAACATAATGTATAAGATAAAATAGTTTTTAAGAAAATTTCTTGATTCGTTCTATAGATATGTGAGTTATAAATCAATTTTATTGTTTTGTAAAAAGACTTTAATTTTTTTTTGCTACAACAAAAATACTTTGAGTAAAGTATTTCTTATTTCGAGACGATAAATATTTAAATTTATAAACCAAATTACCATTAAATATTGGACGACGGTAATATTCATTTTTCGAGTGGGTCTCTAACGCAAAATTTGTAAGTTAACTGGATTCACAAATATTTAGAGCTCAAAAAAGTTATTTAATTTTCGTAATTGGTGTCTCTTATAGAGCAGGTTAAAGCTATGATTTTTTGTGATGATAATTATTTTTTATTTTTTTATTTTTGTTCTTAACTTTGATTGTAAATACTAGAAAAAGTGTTTCGAAACGCTTTTCGTTTTTATTTTAAAAATATGTTGTGCCATTAATTTCATTGATAGTTAAAAAAAATAAAAAAAATGTAATTGCTTTCCTAATTTAATGTTTTTGGAAACACTACTTTTTGTACACTTTTTCGACTTCAAATTGGGGGCTGAGATGCGACCCACACTGATAACTTCCCATCCCGTCTGTCGATTTGTCTTGCTTAAAAGTTTGTCTATACTCGTATCAATTTTTATCAAATTTGCGTACTATTTTTTATGAAAAAACGGACTGTTGCATTTTTATATAAAAATTACTGAATATTCAAAGCAATATTTTCTGTGAAATAAAATCAGTTTGAAGCCAATATTTTTAATTATTTTTGAAAAGCTATTTGAGCCGAAAGTAAATTTTTGGCAAGTTTTAGTATTGTTTTTTTAAGAGTTTTATTTTTTGTAAAAAAAATTTCAATTCGAATTTTTTAATAAGTTTACCAAATGTTGAAAACAATATTTCTTATAAGATCAAATTAGTTTGAAGCCAATATTTCAAATTTTTAAAATTTTTAAATTTTAAATTTTTTCTCCACTGTTTCACTCGAATTGGTCCTTTTTCTTTTATTCTACTGTTTCAATTCCTCGCAAAAGACAGTACAAGTGGGTCACATTGACATATAGGAAAAACATTATTATTTTCAAAAACTAACAATTTAAAACATTTTCAAGAGGAAAGCAGATTCTTAAAAAAAGCAGCGCTTTCTTATTTGCAATACAGATTTGACATACTCTAAAATTGATCAGCTTGAGAGTTGATTAAAATGTATATTGTTTCTTTATTTCCCAGTTGGAAACCTTAAGTTGACTTACTTTGGACAAATTATAAACAATATTTACCCTTTTCGGCAATTTTATTGCAAGCGACATGTTCAATAAAATAGAAGCCTAATTATTAAAATTGTCAAATCTAAGCTTATTGCCTTTTATGGACTAGAAGTTAGCTTTGGATTTGTAGTAAGACAAAATATTCTTTGGCTTTTACTATGATTTGGCGGAAATTGCTTATGCGTTTCAACTAAGCGCAAAACGTTTTAAAAGACTAATTATAAATTGGACTTATTACAGAGAGTTATAATTAACATGAATTAATTTTCGAAGAACGCAAAGTGTCAAAAAATCAGAAAAACCTACATTTTTCCGAATTTTGTATTTATTGGTATTTTCTATCCTTAAAGAGAATATTTTTGTATACAATAAAATTCTACTAACTTAAGGCAAACAATTTGTGATACAGTTTTCAATTTTGTATGATATTGAGTACTATTTCTTATACATGATGCTTTTTTAAGATATTGATTAAAAGCTTAAAATTAAAATTTAAAAATACATTTAACTTTTTGGGAAAATTCAAAACAATTACATCTGCTTCATTTTTCTTTAATGAAGTAGTCTTTTTTCTGAGCAGAAAATGTTAGTTCCGTTAATGAAGTAGGTTTTTCTATATGTTTATGAAGTCGGTATTATAAAAATCGGCGGTTTCGACCTCGAGTGCTGAACGCAAAACGGCAAAAAATCAACAAAACTTTGAAAAAAATTTAGTATTTCTCTGCTGATTTTTATCCTGACGGTTGAGTTTCGTTTCAACATAAGCATACCTTACCATTTCAAGCTAAATAATTTGTATTCATTATGAGCCCAATCACCAATACTTTTGGAAACACAACTATGTCAATTATTCAGTTTGATTATCAACTTCAATTTTTTAAGGAAGTTTTAAGAATCTAAAGTTGATTAACTCTAGATTTGGAAATCGTAAGTTGAATACATTAGTGAATAGACACAAAATCACGATTTGAAAATAAGAACCTTCAAGTTGATAAACTTTATGTTAAACTTTAACGAAAAGGCATCGGCTTCAGGCTTTTTCTTTTAATTTGACTGGGCTACTAGATACAAATAATATTACCTCTTTAATTCTTAGGTTAGGTTATAGTGGCTGTCCAAGATGGAAACGGACACACTTAGGTCAGTTTAGTGGCCCATTGTGATACCACACGAATCTTGAGGCTTCCTCCTAAGCTTAATGTAACTAGCTTGAGTCCCTTACGAAACGTGAGCGGCTGATTATACCGATATGATTTAGATCGTTTAGATCGTTAAAGAAGAATTCTCCTAGGTAATTCTTGCGTTTTCGAGCTAGAGCAGGGCATGTGCAGAGAAGATGAAGAACTGTTTGTTCCTTTCCCTCCTCCATACAGCTTCTGCAAAATTCATTTGAGAATGCGCCTAGTCTCGTGGGGTGCTTTCCTATTAGACAGTGTCCGGTTATGACACCCATATCGAGCTTATATGCAATCTGCTTAGAGAGAGCAAGCACCTTGAACGTTTTAAATCCAGTGTTGGCCAGATGTTTTTTGTGGCTTGACACGTGGTGATGTTGTTCCACCTGGTACCTGCTCTCTTCGCAGCGTCTTGCATTAGCAACAGTTTACAAGTAGCGATTGGTATGCCAGTACTTGCCAAACGTGGTAGGATGGGCTGTACTGTACCGTTCCTGGCGAGTTCATCGGCTTTACAGTTACCTGGAATGTCTCTATGGCCGGGCACTCAGCAAAGGTGAATATTAAACTGTTGCGCCATCTCCATTAGAGATGATCGGCAGTTATGGACTGTTATAGAGTTTGTAGAGACAGAGTCCAGAGATTTGATAGCGGCCTGGCTGTCAGAGAAAATACGGATATCAGATGTTGATATCACGTTTTCTTTTAGCCAAGACAAGACTTCCTTAATCGCCAAAAGTTCCGCCTGGAACACGCTACAATGATTGGGAAGGCGGAATGAGAGACTTAATTTTAGCCGTTCAGAGTACACACCTCCACCAACCCCTTCTTTGGTTTTTGAGCCATCTGTGTAAAAGTGGATTGACTCATCCTCCAAGAATGTCCTATCCTCCCAAAAAGATCTGGTAGATATAGAAATCTGGAAATTTCTGTCGAATTGTAATTGGGGGATGGTGTAGTCTGTGTGCTTTGGAATTGATTCTAAGTACCTTAGAATTACGGAGTGGCCAATGTTGTTGTTAGTCCACTGCGACGAAGCATTGAGGCGAATAGCAGAGCTTGCAGCTATTTGTATTATCAGCCCAAAGTACTAGTCTGTCCAAGTTATTTTGTAAGAGTTCTTTTAGGATATTAAGATGCTTTCCTGAAACTGCTATAGCAACGTCGTCCACATAGGCTATCACTATGAAACCCTCCGCATCCAGACTAGTTAGGATTTCATTCACCACTAGGTTCTAGAGGAGAGGGGATAAAACACCACCTTGCGGTGTCCCTCTACTAACGAATCGTCTGCTAGAAGAGTTGCCCAGTTTTGAGTTAATTATTCTGCTAGTAAGCATTAAATGAATTAACTCCCGAAGTGAACTCTCTACATTTAGAGATGTCAGTGCAGATGTGATTGCAGATGTGTCCACGTTGTTAAAGGCACCTTCGATGTCAAGGAAAGCAACCATAGTGAACTCTTTTGATGGAGGGAATATTCGATGGTACGTACTGAGGTGTGTAACGCTGTTTCTTCCGATTTACCCTTACATCTGACATGTTGAGACGAAGACATAAGTCTTTGTCAATACTTGCCCTTAAATGGATATCAATCAATCTTTCCAAGGTATTAAGAAGGAATGATGATAGACTTATAGGTTTTAGATCTTAAGGATTAAGTTGCGAGCATTTACCTGCTCTGGGTATAAAAACAACTCTAATTTCTGGAAAGCTGGTCAAAATTGCTTCAAGTATTGGTGCAATTATGTCAGAAGTTTTTTGTAGCTCGGCTGGTATTATTGCATCTGGTCCTGCAGATTTAAATGGTTTGAAGCTGTTGAGAGTCTATTGTATTAGACCTTGTGTATATGTTGTATTGGAACTTAAACGTATTTGATTTTTGCAAGTTTGGTAAGAAAACTACCAGAAAGTGAGTGTCCAATAGTAAGTTCAGCGATTCATTACTTGAATTTGTCCAGGAGCCGTCTGTATTTTTCAAGCAGCTTGGCATAGCTGGATTAGTTGAAAGAATTTTCCGTAACCTATTTAATTCTTATTATTTAAAAATTTTAAAGAAGCTTCAAGTGAAAGCAAAAAATAATCTGAATGCATTTTAGCTGTCAGTTTCGATATCAAACTAAAAGTTATTAAACAAACTGAATAAGTCCTTGAAACAAATACAACATTGAAATTTCATATTATATTAAAAATATGAATTTATTTTCAAAAAATTATTGTTTTTAATTCATCCAACAGACATCGGAAAATCAAAACATAAATTTAAAAATGGAAGCTTTTTCCATGGGTTTGCTTACCTTCTAAAAATTTAACGTATTGTGTAATTTTTGAGGACTTTTAAACATCTCATATTGAAAACATCAAAATCTTCTAGCTGAGAAAACATTTTATGATTCCCATAAAACACTCAACACCCATAAAGTACTTATTTTTTTTTGTTGCTCTGGAAGAAATCACCCTCCAAAATAAACCGTTTTATTTACCTACTTTTACGTTAGTCCACAAGAAAAAATAATAAAACAAATTTTCAGCCATCAAATTTAAATGCTCCGGCAATTACCTACCCCCAAACAAAACAAAAATAACTGGAACTGGGAATAATTCAAGAATTATCCCATTTAAAGGAACATTAGCTTCACATACACAACGCACAAAAACCTATTCAAAAACGTATTTTAACATAAGCTCTCTTTTTGCCAGATGCCTGCATGAATAGGTATAGGCTCAACCAATGCGACGAGGCACATAATATTCCTCGCTTTCTCAAGCTTTAACGTTCCCAATGACTTTCCAAACTCTACACCACCAGCCTCACATGAAATGCTGTCTACCACAAAACCAAGTTACTCGACTCAACTTAGCTCGATTCAAATCGTTCGTTGGTTTTCTCGTTTGTTCATTCGTTTGTTCTTCCTCGTATAGTCGCATAATTCCAACGACCGGCGACGACGACAAGGACGACTACGACGACGACGTTCACACTTTGACTTCAAGACATTCTTATGAATAATTCAGTAGGTATTTTCGGTTTGAGCCTGATGGAAATGGGGTTTCTATATGAAACTGGAACCTCAAGCGACTAAGGTTCTACCTAATAAAGATAACATGCAGAAAATAGTCAGGAAGACTAAGGCAGAGTCGGAGACAGCGAGAGGATTCAAATCCAGACACACGCATTTATCAACTTAATTTGCTCACGTATAAATTTTAAGTGAGTGTGTGCATAGGTACTTAAATATGTTTTGCGATGTCGCTTCATTTGTGAGCCAATAAAACAGTCTCTAATGCCATAAAGTTGCCTTTCAAAAACAACCTCAAACTCATATAAACATCCTAAAGGTAGGGAGAACGAGAAGAAGAAGGCTGAAAGAATCCTTTCGAAAGGAGCATCGCTTAATGGAGGATCTGTGAAAGTGAGGATGCCTTCATATATGGGCAAAGGAAGGAGGAAGAATCTTCATCATGGAGATTAGAGGTAGCTGATAAGGCAAGGTGCTGAAAAACGTTTCACAGTGCTAATTAGTTTGAAAACATATTCATTTTAAGGATATACAATTTTTACCTTATGGCCAAAGTACCTTATGTCTCATTCTGATTCTCACACACACACATATTTTAGTAGAATACTACCAATAAAAAAAGTTGACCATCATCAGTGTAAAATTAGAGGTCTAAGAACCATATTATGAGGATAAGGGAGTGTTGATGTTGAGTCCTCCTAATTCAGGTCTCCTTTTTTGCCGCTTATAAAGGTGGTAAAGTTAGGTAATATTATTTGATTTTGTTACAGGACTTTAGTAAAATTCAAAATCCTCTCGCGCTCCTCTTTTACTGCCGAATAATTGAGTAATTAGCATTTAAGGGATTGCCATCGTCTCTGACGTCCGCGGTCGTCGTCATCGTCGCCGTCTTCTGCAGCGCGCCGAGTTCGTGTTTTGGCAGGGAATTTTTGGGAAAAAGGTTCATTTTAAAGGTTAAGTGAATTACTTAACCTCTAAAAATAAGAGAAAGAGATGCGACTACGACTCAATGTTGGCGGTGTACGAGTTCGAGAGTAGGTATATGAAAGCGGAATACTAAATAGGATTTTTATATCGCGCTTCATTGGAATTTTAAATGCATAGAAAGGATTTTTATTTTGTCTGTGAGGGGGAGGGAAGGGGGGTGGAAAAAAAAATGTAAAATGGGACGATTGAAAATAAAAAACTGAGATTAAAAAAAAAACGAAGGGGGAGAAGAATTAATTGAGATTTGAAGAAGGATTCAGTTGGCTTTTCGAAAAGGTATACTTTAACTTATAGGACCAAATAATTTATGAACTTATTTGTTATTTTTATAAAAAAGATTGCTTAAGAAAGAATTGGTGGCGTTATAAAGGGTTTGCAAAAATCAAATAGCCATTCTTTACATCAGATCATTTGTTTCACCATAAATGTTACACATTACTTATTTTGTTGCATTTTATTTGTTAATATTTATAATTAACGACACTGTTGGATAGAATTTTTGCCAATTTTTTGACAAAGTTTAAAACCCGGTTTATTCAAAAATTTGAACTTAATTAAGTTTTTACTCATTTCCACATCAAGTCAGAGATAATTCTTTGATTTATTAGACCTTCAAATTTGGGGGTCTAGAATATAAGAAAACGGTTGAGCAATGTTCTTAATTTTTTTAACGATTTAATGATATGGTGATATTCTTTTTGTTGATTTCAGAGCGGCATTTGATTCTATTAACAGAAACACATTATTCTAGAAGCTACATAACCTAGGACCATTTTTACTCGAGCGATTCAAAAGCTGTATCAAAATACAGAAGCAAGAATTTACAATAGAAGTGATGTCTCAGATAAATTTCAGATGCTAAGAGGGGTCAGACAGGGTTGTAACTTAAGCCCATTGCTTTTTGCACTGCTTCTTGACGATCTAACTGATTGGCTAACTTATGCGAGTAAAAATTAGAAATTTAAGTATAAAGACAATTATGTACGCTCATGACATAGTGATTTTCGCTAAGTCCCCATCATTACTTCAACTGATGATTAACAAACTTGCTGAATACTGCAATCTTTGGGGACTGGAGGTAAACACAGATAAATCCAAAGTTCTGATTCTTAAAAATGGATCAGGGAGAGTGGCATCTAATGAAAAATGGAAGTATAACGGGAAAGATCTGGAAGTAGTAAAAAAGTACAAAAGGTAACATTCAATTTAAATTTAGATTCGCATCTTAAAACAAAATTGAACAAAGCGAAATCAGCGATTTGCGCAAATTGGAGAAGAATCTTCAGTAATAAACTTATATCTGTTGACATTAAGTATCGAGTTTTTAATGCAACTGCAAAATGGGTCTTATTTTACGGAGCCCAGGTTTGGGGAGTGCATAAATTTGAACCAGTGAGATATTTTCTCAGACAAATGTTCTACCTGTCTATAAGTATCCCAAAGTATATGTACTACCGGAAAGAGGATTCCCAACGCTTTTCAATTCAACACTGAAATTAAATGCAGATTATTTGCTAAAAGTTTTAAAAATGGAGGACACTAGGCTGCCCAAGCTTATTCTTCAGTATGTCGTTCTTAACAAAAAGCTATTTTGTAAGGATTGGATTAATCTTGCTGCTAACTGCGGTATGACGGTCAATTTCTTGGACATGAATGCCGACAACTGGAAACGGTCTTTGTACGAAGTAATAGCTCTAACAGGCGAAGAGGAGAGATACTCCTTCATCGAAACGGCGAGAGTTTATATAATCTGAATGAGCGGAATTATTTCAACAATGCCTACTCTTGAGTCTTGCTTAGTAATAGGCACAGTTTTTAAAATAAGAGGAGAGCTGTTAAAATTGAATTACCTGCCACATCAAACAGAGAGAGCTGAAAAATGTAATATTTGTAATCTACACGAAAGGGAAGACATATTACACTTTGTGACGACTTGCCTTATACTTAAGGCGATTAGGCGATATTACTTCGGGAAAAACTAATCTCACACAAGAATAATTTTTCAACTAGCTGAATTGTGCAAATTGGATGAACTACAGAGAAAAAATCCACAAAGAAAGTTTTTAAAAATTCTAAAGATCTATTTTTGCTAGTTTGATTTCAATACACGTAAAGTAAAATTTTTAAAACCATTTTCTATTTTGGGTTAACTAAACTTAAAATTACTTTTATTTGCTATTTTGTTTTAACTAAACTTAAAGTTCAAACATACCTAATTTTATATGCCAATCAAATCTTAAATTGCACAAAAAACAAACAACATTTATATAATAACAAAATATATAGTGAAATTATCATTGTATTTGAAATTTAAAAAATAATAGTATTTGCCAGCCAGGCAGACGACATTAATGTCATGCCTGTATTTTTATTAAATGTAATACGTAATATAATAATAATATTGTTTAGTTTTATGAATAAATAAATAAATAATAATAGTAATAATATTGTTTTATTAAATTGGAAGTAAGCTACTTTTTTTAATATTAGTAAGAAAATACAATTACGGACGCGGACACGTCCAGTTCAAAACAGCTTAAGTGCACAAGAGAACATTAGACCATAGACAATTTTTCCAGAAATATCTATAAATTTCAAAATTGTCATATGTAAATAGGTAAAAATTTTGTTGGTTTAAAGAAGTCGATTCGTCTGATTGGGCATTATGTCCTTTAAAGAAGTCTTAATGTTTATTAAGTTATACTTTGTATTGAAAAAAAAAAAACGATACACAAGTTACCAATCCGTGTTACTCTCATTAATGTTTTCTCAACAAAGGACGCGAACCCTTTACCTTGGCCACAGCATCTTCAACTCTATGAAGATTTCGAGGAAGTCATAAGTTCCATAGACCCTTTACCAATTTCTGTAATCTTAAGGTCCTTGTGTTATAGACATTCTTTATGATAATTATTTTAATCAATAATGCCTCAGTGTTGCTGATTCAAAAAAAAAATGTATCAAGAAATCATGAAATTGCTTGTTCATCATTGGGCCCTTGATAATCAATGTCAGCATATAATTCACCAAAAAGATTTTAAATAAGGAAGTTTTAAAATAACATGTAGTGATATTTTAGAGAAAATAAAAAAAAAATCAACTACATGATGTTATTTACATTACATATGTACACGACTATTGGTTATAAACTTTACTAAAATATTTGTCGATTAATAGTTTTGTGACTTTGAAATCAAAACAACTTTGATTTTTAATAAGAGGAAAAATTGACTGAAAATTTTTGTTAACAACATTTGTTATTGACAAAGATTTCATATCTGTGAAGACACTGTTGTTGAAGTTGAATCTGGAAGATTTGGAAAATCATGAGATTTTCAATAAATTCATGAGATCATGAGATGGGGTTGAAAAATCATGAGAATCATGATAAATCATAAGATTCGGTAACACAGCAGGCACTGCGTACAGTTTAAAAATGTATTTAAACCAAATAAGCAAAAAAATATGAGTCCCTACAACTGAATAATCAATTTACACTGAGTTTTATAGTTTTATAGAAAGTGAAGAAATGCTCGAGTACTAAGTGTTTTTAAAACCAAATTAAAGAGATAAACCGAGAGTTATTATATCGAATTTTGAATTGATTGTAGAACTTTGTTAAGGAGGTTGCTATTAGTCAAGTAAGACCTGCGCCATATTTCATAAACATTGACAATGGCAACTGATGACAATTTGTTAATTTAAAACTTGATCATTGTCAAAATCTATTTCATAAACACTTTGACAGTTTTGTAGAATTGAAGGAAAATAACCAACAATTTTCATCTCTTCGTTCTATAAAAAAATTTCCATGACAATGAGTTGTCAAGTATATTTTTCCACAATTGTCAGGATTTTTCTGACAAATTTGTACTGACAACTCTTTTATAAACTGAAAAGACCTTAATTGAAAAACGATGTATTGGAAAAACAGCCACGGAATATATATAGCCGAGAATTGGTGCATCATCAAACGAAGAGGCATTACTCTCTGGATGCCAAAACCCAACTTCTATATTGGCATTACATAGGCTAGAAGCGACATCTGGAAGTGGAACTCAATACCTTGTAGTTACCGATGGAGAGGGTGTTTCAAAAATATCAATTTATCGGTGTTTCAGAAATATTTATAATGAAATGGTAGAACAACTCTTGGGAGAAGAAATTCGGAAATATAATTTCCATGCCACAACGTTTCAGGAGTTTTGCACTTTTTTAATGGGTTGCAGGTTGATGGTTCTAATAAAGATTGATGCATTAACTGAAAAATAAAGCAGAGTGTGTGGATATACACGATGACCATTTAATTAATGGCATTTTTGTATGTGGTCTGAACTTGAAGTTAATTTTTGTTTCTGCCCGGTTTGTTTCTGCTACGTTCTAAGGGTTTTAAAAAAACAGTACATTTTAATGAAGTGTTTTTTAGAATTTTTCTATAAATATTATGTTTTATGGACTTTACTTTTTTACTTTCACGCTTTTGGAAACTGTGAAAATTTAAAGTTAAAAGAGTGGCAGCGTTCTGTTGCTTCTAACATCGAAAAAATTGGTCGAACTTTTTGTTCCATATTTCATTGTTTTTGGATCACATTTCAAGATCATGGGATAAAATTGTCAAGACATATGTTTTTATCACAATTTGTCATTGTATTTTTAATTGTATATATAATTCTATTATTTTAAATGGTTTTACTGATGGTGACAATGAAGGGGACTACACTTTCTTAAGAGGATAAGGGAACTCTGTCATCGACTACTGTGCCGTAAAAAATGAATGGATTGATCGAATAAAAAAGTTTGAAGTACAATACAAAATATTCTCAGATCATACTCGTATGATTATTGTAGTAGAATTTAGAAATGTACCTTATTGCCAGTTCACAAATATAAATCTGCCAACACGACTTAACTGGAAAAATTAAGAAGCTGTTCTATTTAAACACAATCTATATAGTTTAATTACAAACAACGGTATGCTAATAGAATCTACGGAAGAACTATCAAACTAATTAATAGGTTACATTGGATGCTCGACATTGAATACAATTTTTAACAGCACTTGTTCAAAATTTAAACAAAAATGGTTCGATAAGGAATGTTGGAAAGCATGCCAAAAATCCTTATCTCTTTTAAAAATGCACGATATTCGCGAAATTGTGGTTGATCAAAATGGTGAAGCAAACGCTCTTTACAAAGATATATGTACATATGTCACAAAAAGAAGATCGAACGGGACCTTATGTTGTTGATGAAACGTTAGATGGTAAGATAACAAATAAAAGCTGTACTGGAAAAAGGGAAAAATGGAAAGGCACCAGGTGAAGATGGGATTCCGTATGAGTTCTAAATAAACATTCTGTCGGATCTTCAAGCCGGATTAAGAAAAAACTTTTCAACAATAGACCAGATATTCACTCTTTCATCTTTCATAAAAGCTTTTCAAGTAAGGAATAAAAAAGTATATTCTTTATTTGTGGACTTCAAAGCGGCTTTGGACCTTGTTAACAAAAGCGCGCTCTTCTATAAGCTTTCACAATTGGGTCTATCTTCGAGATTTTTAAAAGTTATTAAAGCGATGTATACCGGAGTAAAACAAGGTTGTCCACTCAGTGCCTTGTTGTTTTCGATGTTCATAAATGACATAGAGGAAGCCTTACCTGGAGGAATACGAATATCTGATTCTGTTATAAATGTGCTACTGTATGCAACAGTTGGTAATAAATCGCTTATAAGGTTACTGTGATATGTGGGGATTATCTATTAATACAGACAAGTCAAAAACAATGATCTTATCATGATTCTCATGGTACTTTAATAGAAATCTTTTAAAAATATCCAAAGAAATCAAATATTTAGGTGTAAAGCTAAATTCAACCCTAAATTTCGAAAAACACCTTTTGGAAAAAAAACAGCACTTCTCAAAGCTTATGAATTTATCATGGAAAAATAATTTTTCAAACGACAGAATTAGCCTTTCAGCCAAATATAAAATATTTGATGCCGTTGTGAAATCAACTCTCTGCTATGCTTCTCAGGTCGGGGGTGCAGATGAGTACGAAGTGGTAGAAAAATTTCAAAGGAATTTTTTGAGAAAACTCTTCAACTTACCGCAAAATACACCGATTTATGCAATGTATTTAGAAACCGAAATACCGAAACTTTTCACGAGCACGCTCAAGGCGCAGGCTGATTACATTATTCAAACTTGAACATACCAGGAGAACAGCCTATAGAAAAAATTGCTTTTATACGAATTGAGGAATAAAGATTGGTGGATGAAAAAATATCAAGATATCGGTAATACTTGTGGAAAAATATTGTATATAGATTTCAACAATTTAAACAACTTAAAGGAACAACTTTACAGGATTATACAGAAGAATGAAGACATAGTTCGAGAATCCTTTATTAATAAAGCTCGCGAATCAGATAGTAGAGTACTATACTCTCACCTCAAGTATAACCTTAACCAACGAAACTTCTTCCATGATGGGCCTAGCTACAAAGACATTTCTTTCATTTTTCAAGCAAGATGTGAGCTTATAAGTTTTAATCGTAGACTCTATAACGGCAGCTTTAATCAATTTTGTACGTTATGCAATTTAAAATCAAAGGAGGATTGTTATCACTTCATAAGTGTTTGTCCAATATGTTTTGGTAAAAATACATTAACCATGCAAGAAACACTTCAAATTTTGAACGAATGTCATTGAAAGACAATAACCAACTTTTTAAAAGCCATATTTAAGTATAGATTCTTTATAATGAAGGAATATGTTTGATTTTTATACCAATTTAAGATTGAAAAATGTGAATTAACAAAGCATGGAATTTATTTATAAAATTTGCTAACCAGGTTGACGGCTTAGCAATTCATAAACTTATAAATCTGTATATATAAGAATATAAATAAATGAATTTGAAATTTGAATTTGAATTCATTATATTTTTCTAACAAATTCATAGGATTGTCACCTGTTCCTATCTGAATTCATTGCAGAATATTTAAACTCCTGATTCTTGTTAACATCTAAAATTTGATTTTCTTTAAAACTCGAAAAAAATCTTTTGTGAACCTTACACTTTCTGTTCAAAAATTTCTTAAATGGAAGCTTAAATGTTAACCAATAGGGATGGATTAGGGTCGAAGGACCTGCATGAATCATAACACTGTAGTTAAATTATTGTTTCTGTATTACAAAATTATGTATGTATGTATGAACAAATGTTTATTTGGGCAAAATTCTGTATTTTAAAATTCAGATTGGTTAGCAGTTCTTACAAGGTTTTTATGTTGCACAAAAATTTCAGGCATTTCAAAGTAAATTATTTTTGAAATAAAAAAACAGTATTTTGATAATACACAATTTTGGTAAACAGTACAGAGCTTAGATATCGGTATCATACAGTCACATACAAAATTTGGGTTACATTTAATTGTGAAAAACAATATTTCAAACCGCCTCTGAAATGGACTTCTGGCTTTGACCTTTTTAAGTGGCTTACTTAAGGTGGCGCTACAGTCCTCACCTGACAAACTTCTCCATCTAGCTCGGTCCCTAGCTAGATGTCTCCTGTTTTGCGCTACAAGTTGGATGAGGTCACCTTCCACTTGTGCGCGCCACCTGATCCGCGGCCTTCCTCTACTGCGTTGTCCTGTGGGTGTGGATTCCCAGCCATCTTAGTCCTTCTGGCTAAGTCTACGTCGCTTAACAGCCCGTACAGCTCGTCGTTCCATCTTCTCCTCCACTGCCGCTTCGATGCATACGGGACCGTAGATCACACGAAGAACTTTTCTCTCGAAGCGAACCAAGGTCCTTTCATCCGCTTTTGTCATAGTACATGCTTCTGCACCGTATAGCAGGACGGCGATGATAAGGGCATTATATAGCGACACTTTGGTCCCTCGAGAGAGGACTTTACTACTCAATTGCTTTCTTAGCCCAAAGAAACATCGGTTAGCCAGAGTTATTCTGCGTTTGATCTCAGCGCTGGTGTTGTTTTCTGCGTTTACAGCGGAGCCTAGGTAGACGAAGTCCTTGACTATCTCAAAGTAACGTCTGTCGATGGTGACGTTTTGACCAAGACGTCGGTGTTGTATGTCCTTTCTTGACGACAGCATGTACTTTGTTTTGCCCTCATTAACCGCTTAAACCCAATTTTGCCGACTCTGCTTTTTAAGTGGCTATCATGTATTTCATTTGTTTTGTCAAATTACCATTATTACCAAAAAATTGTGTTGACATCGTTGAAGCTAAATCAAGAGACAGGAATTTCTTACCCTTCTTATACAAAATAAAAATAATGGTAATATTCGAGTTCGAAAACAATTAATAAAATACTTTTAAACATTCGCGTCTTTTATAGCGATATTCCATGGTTCTATGGTTTTGTCAATGCTTCTGCTGGTTAAATTTAAGTTTTTAGTATTCAAAATCTTGCCATAAAAAACCGTTTTAAAAAACACTAATAATATACAACATTGTAGTACCTACCCGTAGCGTGATAGTTATTGAGTTGAACTGTCTTGGGTTCAATCCCAGCCTATGTCTCCTAACATTTTTCACGGGTACTGCCTCTTGCGAGGAATTGAAAAATCCTTCAAGAGTAATTCTTGTCAAAAAAAGTGCTTTCTGAAACTAGCCGTTCGGATTCAGGGTATAAACTTTAGGTCCCTTCCATCTCTGACAACATTACTCGCTCACAGGAATGGTTAAGAGTTGAAAATCACTAGGTCCTGGTTCCAAAAATTCCATAAAATCAGCAAAAAAAACTCATTCTTGTCCACGACTGCCGTCGAAATGCGGCCACCTGGACGTCTTACATTTACATGATCGCAATCAGGGACCCTAAGGCTTCCGGATGAGATTAATTGATACTGGTTTCCAAAAAGTCTAAAACCTACAAAAATACGCGTTTTCGGAGAACTCTGCAATGTTGAAATGAGGCCATTTATACGTCTGTCAAAACCACATTTGAAATCAGCGAGTCATCAACATGCATTGCATTTAAATCGTTTTTTCTAGATTTGGGTTAAAATACTGTATGCAGTTAAAAATTTACGAAATTTTAGTTTTCAGCCTTTTAACTGCATTATGAAATACAGAGTTTTTGAAACAAACAACTTTTTTTTTTAAATTACATCCTTATAAATTTTCATATTCACAGTGTTTACATATTCATAAATTAAACATTGATTAATTAAACATGTGTCTATTATAATTCATAAGTCTTTGAATTAATAAAAACAAAAACAAAATACATCCTTTCTTCTTCTTATTTTTTTTCATTTTCTTCTTCTCGAATGTTTGTATTTTTCTCATATTTTAACATTAACTGTTCCTATCATAATCAACAATTGCATTAAGAGTTGCACAAAACTAATTGATCTGTCATAATTTCCACGTATATTGAAATACAGCATTTTGAGATACAGTATTTTGAATTACAGAATATTAACCATACATTATTACGAATACACAGAATTTTGACTGCACAGTATTTTAAAATATAAGTTTTCAACAGCTCATAGTTTTTCTTTTATTTTAAATGTGGGAAAAGTGGTATATTTGATGCAATTTTTCTCGGTAACGTGGCTTCAACGTGCTTGCGTTTTTATTATCACCGTTGCTAAGACTATCTGCAACTTCAATATCAACTGCTTTCCTTTCACCCTAAAAATCAGCCATCAGCTAAGAAATCCTCAAAATTGCAATAAAAACCTTACCAGAGTGACTCACTCACTAACCTAGAAATCAAAAACACTTTTCGACATTGCAGAATCTTTAAATTTCGTGATGTGAGTCAAAATTACCATTTCTAACTGTCTATAATGTAGAATAATGAAATTAAACAATTAAACAATCCAGTTTTAGCCAATAACCATTTAATTGCAATTATTTGACATTATTTATTAGTTTCTTCGATATAACACTTCAAAAAAAAATAGATTATAAACCTCATTACTTTAAGCTGGAGAAATATTGCTCAGATTTCTTGTATATTGCTGAACGTGGCTCCTTCTTTTAGCGTTTATGTTTTTTTTATATAATAGAGGATTCCTTGGCTTTTCTTTTCCTTGCCAAAAATAAAAAAAAAACTCTTCATAAAATATAACTTTTTGTTGAAAATCTTTTCGGACTCGAGTTGAAATTTACTACAACCATAAACCTTAAATTTCTAATGCGCCCAAAGGCAGCTTATCAAACAAAATTATCCGTTTTACTTATTTTTTAGTTTCCATGTAACCTATTAAAAAGCATGCAAAAAAATTGTTATTCCCTTGTAAAGTTATGCATTTAAGGCATTTGATTGACTTGAAAAGAATAAAACGATTCAAACAAATAACTAAAAAATTTGGCTATCCTTTATGATTCCTTAATCACTTGTGTGTGTGTAACTCAACTGAATTCTCATCGAAAAGCCTCCCAAATAAATAAAATTCCTCCACTCAACTCACCACAGATTCATCTTTCCTAACAACTTGTTCGCAAACTGAATCTGAATCAACCGACTTTCAAAACATTTTAATCTTAAATACCAATCAAATTGGAGAACTTTTTTAATTAAAATACTACTCTCTTGTGTATCCATATCCATTTATCTTTCCATAATCTCATACATTTTTCGAAAATAATAATGCCAAACAAATCACTCATACGCCACAGCGCCCCATACATAATGTTCCTAACAGTTCAACAGTATCCATTCTACTAAATCTTTCTTTTTGATATCATTCAAACTACATCAGCAGTATTATATTCCAAAAACTTATCATGCGCATAGGATATCATACCATTTTCAGAATAATGGAAAAGAGCATAATTTCGAAAAGTACCACTTGGAAAGATTTCCATGGATTCCTTTAGAGTTTCCCAGACTTATTTTACTATTTTGTTGTTTTAGTTTGAATTCAAAAATTCAAAATCTAAGGAAGAAGAGAAAGTATTTAAGATTTTCGAAATTCTCTTTTAGAGTGCATTCAGCGTTGCTGAATATTCTGAAATTCTCTTCTTAAGAGAGCATTTAATTTGTATTTTATTATGATATATTTTTTAATACGTATTTCCATTTCATTAAACGAACATTTTGCAATAAAAGTTAATTCAAGTGTTGGAACTAAGCACTTGAATTAAAAAATTAGAAATGGACGAACAGTCAAAGAGAAAAATAAATGAATGGCGGTAGGTGGTTACCGGAAATGAGAAATTAACCGGTCATTAATTTAATATTTCAACTTGGCTTTTTATTCATGTACTCGTATGTTATGAAAATGGTAGTGTTTTTCGTTGTAGGAAGATGTGTAAGTATAAGAAATGCGAATGGTGTCGTGTTTGCGTGTCAAATTGTACAAAAGGGTTTAAGATCTGCGTGTTACTTGATTATCATGATTTGGAAATAAATTATTGAAATGTTATCAGATTCCATTCGAATCATTGAGGGTATTAATTAAATTAAGTGGACATAATATATGTTTGTGTATTTATAGTACAAAGGATTATTTTGAAATTGTGTGTATGAGCTTAGCGCAGAGTTTAAGTTCAAGATAATTCAGAGGATTTCCATTTCTAAGTATTTAATTATATAGATTCGTTTCAATATACATAATTGAATTAGATAAGGGACTTCCTTGTGGAAGTAAATTAGTTGCAATTGGTATTTTGAGGCTATAGTAGTTGTGGTTGAGTTTTCAAGAAAGGAACGCTGTATAATAATTGAAAGGAATATCCAGTTGAATGTTTAAAGTTATTTTGTTGATAAATCAAATTGAAAGCCTTCAAACAACCTGGAATCAGTAAAATGGAAAAGTTAGTAAAACTTAAATTTGAAAAACAGAAATAAATTACATAAAAGGTTGAGATGGCATTCACAAGCATTCCTTGATGCGCTTCTCAATTAATTTCAATTCAATTTTATTAGTATTTCAAAGCTTTTAAATTATTTTGGTATCTGCAAAGCCTTATGGGCTTGTCTGCAGAAGACTGACAAAAGTTTATAGGTTTTGTTTTGAGTTCTTACTAAAATTAAGTCTTGTTATTTTTTTTTTAAGTTTAAGTTTGACTGAAATAAAAAAAAATAACTTTTTTGACAAAGCCCGAAATTCTAGGTGAATCTCGGTAAATACTGTTGGGAATGCTACTTCGTATCTTTTTCGTCCATATTCATTTCAGTTTCGCGGTATTTCATATTGCTTTTGGTTTCTTCTTCTGGTGTTGAAAATTTGTTGGGTAGCAGGTTTGTAAGTGTTATCGTCATGAAAATTAGATATTACTTCCAGTTTGTACATCTGCAGTATACTTAGCAATTTGACATCATTATCGATTGGCCGCCTGTTATATTGTTGTCCTGATGTAGCCCTATATATAATTTTTTGTAATTTTAGGGGTACATTTTCGAGGCAGGTAAGTTGAAACGCCATTCCCCACACAAGTATACCATATCTAAGGTGAGATTCAACTAATCCAAAGTAGCTTTGCCGCAAGACCTCTGGTGGGCAATGATAACTAAGATGGAAAAGAGCGTATGCACTTTGCAGTAGTTTCTTAGTTAACGCTCTGATGTGGTAACTCTATTTAAGATTGTAGTCGACTATAACTCCAAGGTATTTATAATTTGAAACATTTTCTATCAAAGCAAGGCAGCTGTCTTCCTTTTGTAGATCAAGGTGAGTCATTTTATCTATGCAAACACTGAACTTCGTGTACTTTTACTTTTATTTTATGTTTTAAAATGTGTGGTAGATGAATATGCATGACTTTAATTTTGTGTGCATAGTGACAGCATCAAATTCCTTTTGCATTATTTCCTGTGCTATTTCAACGTTTCGGTGGCTCACTACAATCGCAGTATCATCGGCGTATGCATAACCCGTACCATGTGCTAAAACTGAGAGCAAGTCATTTACGTATGTTAAAAATAGCAGTGGCCCTAACTTTGATCCTTGTGGGACTCCATACGCAATTTCTTCTTCTGTGCTATATTTTCCCATGATTTTAACTTTGAACTTTCTTTCTTCAAGATAGTTTTCAAACCAATTCAGCAAGGAACCTCGTACTCCAACTTCGAACTGCCTTAAGATATTTTTGTGACTTAGGGTATCGAAAGCTTTTTTAAAGTCAATAAATACCACTATTGAGTTCTGCTTTTTATCCAGACTTTTATATAACTTATTTGTAAAGTCTCCAAGCAGTCTGTTGATACTCTTGTTTTTTCGGAATCCAAACTGGTTCTTTTCTGGAAGATTATACTTCTTTAAATAATTGTATAATCTTTTCGAAACCACTTCTTCTAGAACCTTATCTATCGATGAAAGAGTGGATATTGGCCTACAATTACTTATTTGTCTTTTGGTTTGGAACTGTCGATGGACGCTTATGTTGAATATTTTGGTTATTGATGGAGCTAGTGATTTAGCATTATTTTTTAAAACCTCTGGCCTGATTCCATCGATTCCTGCTGATTTACGTAGATTCATTGATCTAAGAATATTTTCTATCTCTCTTATAGTAGCTTCCTCAAAATATATTGAGCGTTGTGTTCTGTTTGAAGGGCCTTGAAAGGTTTTCTGGTTACATTCATGTATTGTGTTGGCTACTTCTAAGGATATTTTTTTGCAAAGTGATTTGCGAGGTCTTCAAGGTTTTCTGTGTTAACAAAATTTTTGGATATAACTTCGTCTTAATTATTTGATTTTTTTCCTTTAGGTGGTGTAGGCAGGGATCGAACCCAAGTCCTCTCGAATGACAGTCCATTGCACTAACCATCATGCCGCGGGTACTACAAGACAGATTAAATTGACAAAATTAGCCGCACTTGAGCGATTTCGACGATTTCAGAGAGAAAATCGGGTCTTTGGTTTTCATTTTGGAAAGTTCATCAAGATCTATAAGGAATGCCCTTCCAGAGAAGGAAATTTACAAGGAAAGTAAATCATAGTTTCCCTTTCATGTTGCTCTTCGCAGCTACGGTAGTAAGTATTGTGATGGATACCCAACTTTGCTGCATTCTTCCCTATGGACCAATGTCGAATTGAAAGCCATAGAAGCCTTCTTATGGTTGTCAGTGCAGATAGCAATGTTTTTATTTTGGTTTGAGTTTGATTTGAGTATTTTGCTTGCTTCGCTGATTGCTAGTAATCAGCTTGAATAAACTAAAAAAATCAGGTAGTCGAAAAGACTTAGGGACATTAAAGGATTTACAGAATATTTCCGACCCTAATCAAAGTCTTTTGTAACCATTCAATCATCCCAATTTTTTCTGGCAGGAAAGATGATTTTAAAATCTTTGCTGAGGTTTAAGGCAGAGGTGCAGCAGGCGATGTCTTTTGCAAAAATATCCGCTGGAATCAGTTCATTATTCTTGCAATATTCATAGGGTCTGGAAAACCAACAGTTTGATTCTGTAAGCCTTATCGCGCTGGTAGAGGTGCAGAATAACATTTAAGGCATCTATTTGACAGGATCGAAAGGCCACTGCAGTGCCGACACTAGCTATTCTTTCAACCTTCTTTATTTTCTCAATGTTTTATTTCTTGTTGTCTTGTGTTTAGCAGGCCACCACACAATCGATCCATAAGACAAAATAATACGTACAAAGATTATGCACGTCCACAAAACCTTCATCGATTGAAGGTCCACCTTTTACCAAAAGTTTTTCTACACACGTAAAAGGTAGACCTTCATAAGCCGTTCCTTAGTGTTTATTTTAAAGTTTAGTTAAGGATTTACAATGACTCCTAGATATTTCGGGCAGGATATTTCACCGTCCAAGGGAAGCAGGGTGAAGTCAGATATTTTAGTTTTGGTCGTAAAGAGCATCAGTTCAGTTTTGCTTTGATTAATAACTATAGTCTATTACTGCTCGTGGCGCAGCTGCTATATTCTTCAGAACAATCTCCTTGATTTTGTTAATTATAATGACCAAGTTTACCGACACCATTAAAACCAAATCATGAGCATAAGCCACCCCCTTCACCGCACAACTTTTTAACTTTACGAGCATTTAATTCATGACTAAAATCGATATGTGGGGAAAAAACACTTCACATGTTCGGAAGAGGAAGAATAAAAATTATCCATTGTTGATTAAAAACTTCTACCCTAAAGTGAGTAAATGATACAATAATCCGTTCAGAAAGGACGTTATTGAGAGCACATTCTATGTCTGGGAAGGGGTAGCAAAGTTAAATTCTTTATGATAAACTGTCATAAAAGTACGCACTATCTTAGTAGACTTGACTTTAAAATTTAAGTGCTGAGATTCTTCTAGCGAAAAATCGTCGAGAATGTCCCTGAAATGTGTATCTAGGATGAGTTCCAGTGTTTTAAACGCAAAAGAAATCCAGATAATTGGCCGAAAATCCTTCATGTATTCATGGCCAAGTCTACGCACTTTCAGGATAAACACTACTTTAACCTATTTGCATATCTCCGTTACATAATTAATATAGAGGCATTCTTTGAAGATGGTCTTCAGCAATGTTACCGCTACAACTAGTAATTTTTGTATTCCATCTTATCCTGGAGATTTAAAGGGAGAGGAAGTATTAATAGCGCAGGAAATGCTTTATCTTCCAACAACAGAATTTATTTGTTCTACATGAACTATAGATTGGTGTTTGGGGAATAGATTTCAAAAAATAGCTATTTTG
Organism: Eupeodes corollae; assembly: GCF_945859685.1. NCBI lineage: Eukaryota > Metazoa > Arthropoda > Insecta > Diptera > Syrphidae > Eupeodes > Eupeodes corollae. Next base: position 197,699,122 of record NC_079147.1, on the reverse strand, counting down.
AATTAATGTTTTTGAAAAGTATGATACTCATAGCTACAATCAAAAATCCGTTTGTATTTCATTCTTACGATTCTGGAACACTGGTTTAAACAGCTGACGCACGTTTCGTGTTTTGTTTCACTGTAAAACACCTTCAGTTTGGTCCATAATTTAACCATGAATTATCTTACAAACAAACAACGCTTGAAAATTATTGAATTTTATTATCAACATGCGTTCCCTGTTAGGAAAGTTTATCTCGCGCTTCTTCCATTTTATGGTCAGTTTAATCGAACCAATGAAGCGGCTATTCAGGCTTTTGTGATCAAATTTTTCACCAAATTTACATTTTTGGACATTAAACCACCAACACGCTTACATAGACTGCGAACTGAAGAAAGTATCGACCAGTGTTAATGATGACCATCAATTATCGATTCGTAGCCGTTTGCAGCAATTGGGCCTCTGTTACTCAACAATGTGAAAAAATTTGAGAAAGAATTTAAGTGTGATGCCTTTCAAAATACAGCTAGAGCAAGAATTGAAGCCGAACGTAAAATTTTTGGTGAATGGTCTCTTGGAAAGTTGGCCGAAGATCCATTTTTTACCGAAAAATTGTGTCCAGCGACGAAGCTCATTTTTGGATCAATGGGTATTTAAATACCCAAGAGCTACCAATGCATCCAGAAAAAGTCATAGTTTGGTGCGGTTTATGCGCTGGTGGCATCATTGGACCGTACTTCTTCAAAGATGATGCGAATCGTAACGTAACTGCAAATGGTCAGCGCTACTTTGAGATGATATCCAACTTTTTTTTTGCCCAAAATGCAAGAACTTGGCTTGCATGACATTTCGTTTCAACAAGACGGTGCCACACAGCAAGCTCAACAATGGTCTTATTGAGAGACCAGATCGGTGAAAATTTTATTTCATGTTCGGGACCGGTCAATTGGCCATCCAGATCGTGCGATTTAACGGCATTAGACTATTTTTGTGGGGCTTTGTTAAAGCTTAAGCCTATACATACAAGCTAGCTTCAATTGACGCATTGGAAGACATTAAGCATTTATTCATGCGATACCAGCCAAAATGTTTGAAAGAGTATGCCAAAATTGGACTAAGCGGACGGACTATTTGAGGCGCAGTCAACAGTTTTATGGAATAATCTTCAAACATTAAATTGGACCGTACTATCAAATAAAGATTTCATGCATTTTTCTGAATTGCATGTGTTTTTTTTTCTGAAAAAGTTTCCTATAGGTTTTAAAAAATCACCCTTTATTAGAAATAAATCGCTGGTAGGTAAATTCAATAGACTTTAACTAACTTAAACTAAAAAAATAAAATTATTAACAATTCAGATCCAAAACAATTTTTGAAGTTTATTCAGTTCTTGCAAGAATTATTTTCTCTCCATAAAGCAGATCCTTTTATAATATTACAAATCTTAAATTTCCATCCCTATTACATATTTGCCTTCATCACATTATTCATGCGACCAAAGTCATAACAAGATGATTTAAATTATGATAGAAGGTGTAGACTTTTTGAGGAATAACAAAAAATCAATTTCTATATTGCTTTAAAGAGTATGAGTAAATGCATAATGTTATTGTGTCTCTCAAATAAGGTCTATACTTCATCATTTTATATCATCCCTGTTTACATGATGCATTCTACTAGTGGGTAACAGTAGGGACCTCTATCTAGGCGACGACAAGGACAACAAGGACGACGACAACGCCTACGTGCTTTAACAGAATTTTTCACTCCCGAGACTTTTACAATGAATGAGAGTGTAAAAGTACTACATACAATATATTTATGTACACAGGCTGAAAGTCACGTCGCCTTGTCGTCCTTGCAAGACTATTAAAAAAGGAGACACACGAAAAAAAACAACACGATTTGAAGTGCACCCGAAGCTTAAAAAGGCGAGTTCTCACTCTTTTATTTTGTATTTTTCTGTGTTATGGAAAAATTCGAGTCCTTGAAAGATTTCAGTGAATTTGAAAATATTAATTTGAAACATTCTATGAATCAGTTGAAGGGAGTTATACTGAGTCACAAATACTTCACAAACGAAAAACGAATGACAAACTATGCAAAGATAAAGGTAATTATTGTGAAGTTAAGATTATGAAAAATAAAAAAAAGTCACTACGATATGAAAAAAGTGTCAGTAATTTAAATCAACATTCAGTGGAATTTGACGATAAAAGGGGCTATAGAAGTTTAAATGTTTATGAGAAAGTTTTTTTCTTGAATAATTTTTCATATACTTTCACCAAAATCTACAACAAAACTTCTCAGAAGTTTTTCAAAATGTTACTATCTGCAAAGCTCGTTCTGATGTTTTTTATAGCTGAACGTTTTTCATAACAATTGTTTTTTTTATAAAAGAAAGGAAGTTTTTATGAACAAAACCTAGTGCTCAATTCTGGCCAAGAGCGTACGAAAACATAACTGGTCTTATATAAAAGATAAAATAGTTGCAATATTTTCAAAATCGTTCATGGAAACCTAATATTGTGAACTTAACAGTTCCACACAGAGAATTTTTTTTTTTTGAATTAACAGCGCTTGTATCTGACGTCATAAAAGAGAAGCTCGGTATCGAATGATGTAAGGTGTTTTTCTAAATTATTCAGATTTTGGAATACTGAAGCTTAAAATCTTGAAAGTGGACTTTTTGATTGACTATTGTAAGTCTCCTCATTTTGTTTGTTTCTGCACGAGCTCTGTGAAACAGATTGGTACATTTTTTTTCTATAGAATGGAAAACTTATTATAAATATATCTTAGTTCAATGAAAACAATTTAAAAAAAATTAAATGTGTCAAAAAAAAATTTAAATTAAATTAACACGGTCTGATCTTTCTACAAAAAATTACATTCCGATGGAGCTTAATACGCAAAACACTTTGTATCGACGCGATGTCTTTAAGACCCATGGACATGGAAAATTCGAATAATTGCATTAATTTAGGCCCGTCAAAGTAAATCAAACGTTTGACTTAAAGCGAACATTGATGAATTCAATTTCTATGTTTACGTCGAAATTCAACCATCTCAATTTCACCACATATTGGATTTCCCAATTGTTCGCTTTGAGTCGAATGTTCGATTAGGTTTTCGTAATAAGGGCCTTACAATAAGGTGTTTAAACCCTTGTAATATTTTATACCCACTTAATGGTGTGCAATCTATGTGGAGTCTAAAAAATAATTTGAGTTGAGATCAAAAAATAAAAAATAGAAGAAATAATATTTTTGCCAAATAAAAAAAATACTTACAAAATATGTCCAACATTCTAATATATTTACATTATTACTTTCAAGATTTGAATAACTCTGGACACGTTATTTCAGAAATGAAATTATTACATTTCCAAGAAAAAGTAATGGTTCTTCTTGAAAGTGCTTGTTATGTTTCCCCTTAGTCTAAAATTTCTCTATTTCATGTTGTTTTGAAGAATTTTTGCAGAAAAATATAATTAATCCACCAGGCAATGATGCTTCGTAGCAGCTCTCTTCTCATTCTTCCGAAAAGAAATAAAAAGTAATCAATGTGAATGTGGTAGTAGCTGTTTATTTCTATACTACAAACCCGATCACCAACATTACTGCTTAATGAGTAACTACTCCCACTTTTTTCATTCTTTTTCACTCTCAACGAAGAAGAGAAACTGAATAAAAAACAATAACAACTACCCACAAAACTCATCTATTTTTTTTTCGAAATGCAAAACAAGACGGGAGAAAAAAGAAATCTACATACTCTCTCAGCATAATGGTTCACAATAAAAAATTCTCTTTTTTTCCAGAGTTGTCAACCTAAATGAAAAAAGTATGTTATAGCAAAATAATGTCATTGAACAATGATACACAAACAGTCCACTTTTAGAAAAATTTCTGCAAAGCTTTCTGAGTATGAACGGGTTCTTCCGATTTTTAAGAAGTTTATGTAAAGAATGTTTGTCCTTTTTTAATGGAAAAACTTATTTCTTTTGACTCTCCCATTATTGCAGAAAGCAAATTCTGGCCTGTATTGATAGCACATTTCTTTCAAATGGCTATACACTACTTTCTTAACCTAATTGAGTAGCATCCAGAGTAGCAGGTATTTTTGTCCCTGTTTTGTTTTGATTTCTACATTCTATTACTCATACTCATTCTTCTTTATTTTTCTTCGATCGTCAAGACATCTATTTGGCTTATCCACAGTCCACAGCCACTCTCTTAAATTTCTTTGAGTATTGCTAATGTAGGAGACACAATACTTTCATACATTTGTCAATTTTTGTGCATAAAGAAAAAAAAATACCAAAGAGCAACTTAAACCATGTTTATAACAAGAATCGTCATGGAAAATAAAATCAATATAAGTGTACCTTGTTTGGCAGGATGATCGCCTGGTACATAAAATTAAAAGAAGTTTTCTCCTGAATGGAATTTTTGTCACGTGGTCCAATGCTTTTTACAAAAATTATAAATCGACAGGCGAATTACATATTTTGATAAAAAATGAAATAAAACAAACAAATTTTGAATGTCCTTAATTTTTGAGTTCCAAATCATTAAAAATGTATAGTCAACATATTTTGGATGTACCAGACGATCATGCTACGTAGCAGGTTCTATTTTCGATTACTGTGGTATTATTGTTTTTTGTTATTCGTCACTGCTCCCAAAGAAAACAATATCAATAAAAGACGGAAAAATCATCTACAGAGATCGCAAAAGAATGACAAAATGAAAAAAATAAAAAATACCTCTTTGCCAGCATGATCGCCTAATGAATCAATGACATTCGTTCTATGAGACTCAATAACAACAAAGCATAAAAAAAAGTTCGCCCACTCAATACAATTTGATGTATCAGGTGATCACTCCACCAAAAAAAAATGCAGACATGTTTTTTTGTTTCTTCTTGATTTGCTTTTCGTTATAAATATGTTTTCAATTTTTCTTTTGTCTTTTGCATTTATATTTTATGTTTGTATTTTGTTTCTCTTTTGATTCTACACTAAAACAAATTGAGAAGAGTGGGAGTGGCCACTTCTATAGTAGGAATGGTGATCATGGTTGTGTGAGTAGGTAAATAAACTAAATCTATACTAGTATTGTTTTTACCTTTGTTGTGTTTTCCTTGGAAGTATTGGCAAAGAATGGAATGTAGTGCAGGTGCGGAGGAGCTTCAAATACAATACATTTTTTATACTTATTGAGTAGGTGGACACAGCGCGGTGGGAAGGGATTTGTTTTAGATTGAAGATGAAAGAGAGATTATGAATTTAAAAGAGGACAGCAGTTTTTTTCTACTAAGTAAATAAAAGAACATGAGCTAGTGGGGAGTTCAGACTCAGTGGAATAAAAGTAAAGCACATTTTTAAATTACTCAGATGGCACAAACAAATATTTTTCCTAGTAAAAAGTGTTTTTTTTTTTTTTAATAATTCTTTAAAAATTATTTTAACAACATATTATGGTAGTAGTTAGCATCAAGAGATGACACAATAACTATTGATATTTGTATAAAATGTACACAGCGTTATTTCAACGAAAAACAGTAATGCTTTTTTTACTACTCCTACTTTCAGCTTAAGATATTTCAGCTACCCTATAAACGATTTTGAAAAGGATGGCAACGACACATTTTATTTGATGCAAGACTGAATCATGTAAACTATTCACCAAGGCTATATAATAGATTGGATATTTCGTTTAAGTACGAAAATACTAAAAATATCTTCTTAAAAAAACTATTAAACAAGTAATTAAAAATATTAATTTTCAAAATTGTACCCAGTGTTAACTTTCACTCAAAACTTCTACGATTTTAATTTCTCTACTGGCTACAGTTAATAAAGTCTTTAACATTAGAAAGATAAACTCTGTTTAATATATACTTTGGTTCCATCTTTCAATTCATATAGATTAATAAAATTCCGTTTACATTTTTTTTTAAAGAGGATAAATAATGTAAACTTTATATTTTACTTGCATACAAATAATTCACTAATAAAAATAATATATATTTTTATTTTGTTTATTTGTATTTTATCAGGTTAAAAAAATATTTTGAAGTACAAAATTCGGTTTAAAAAAGTTAAAGTGGAAATACATTTGTCAAAATTAAAACGAAAGAAAACTTTCGATTCTTCAAACATAAAATACAAACCACATGATTTTAAAAACGTTTTTATTATATGTAATGTATATATAAATATCTCTTCTTTTTTTAAATAAATTATTCAAAGAAAAAAATTAATATTTTTACTTAATTTAAAAATATTTTATGAAAATAATGAATAAACAAAAGCAAAGAAAATGTTTCTAAGATTTTTATTCTCTTATCATTTTTTTTCTAATACTTTTTATTTAAACTAATAAGCTTAATAAAATAAAATTCACGACTGAATCGTACAAAATGGCTCCTTTAAGAGTGTGTTTAGAAAAGTACTTATATAGGATTGAAAAATATGCCCGTAAAATAAGGTTTTCTACAAAGATTTAAATGCCATTTGAGTTTTCAAAAAAAAACTTAATTTTTCTATTTTTTTCTTTGAAATCGTTAGACCGGTTATATTTAAATACATTTTTTATTTATACAAATTTTCCATTTGGTATTTACAATAGTTATAGTTATAAAAATACATAAATATGTACCAAATGCATTAATTTGAATAAAAGATAAGAATGCAATTAAAATGTTATCAAAATAATGCACTCTTTTGGGCTCGTGCACAATAAGATGGGATTGGGGTACATTAAAAATTTAAATGCCATTTTATAAATAAAAAAACTCTTGACTTTTCAATTTTTTTTCAAAAATCGGTAGAGCGGTTTTTTTAAAAATTAATTTTGTATATATAAAATTTGTCCATTTTGTTCTAAAAATATTTTCGGTATGCAGTTGTTAAGTGATTTTAAATATTCGCTTTACATTTAAACAAATTTGGAACTTTTTATAAATAAAAAAACTCTTGACTTTTCAATTTTTTTTCAAAAATCGGTTGAGCGGTTTTTTTAAAAATTAATTTTGTATATATAAAATTTGTCCATTTTGTTCTAAAAATATTTTCGGTATGCAGTTGTTAAGTGATTTTAAATATTCGCTTTACATTTAAACAAATTTGGAACTGTTTTTGAGATACAGAATTTTTAAAAAATATTTAATATTTTTTTTAAATCCAAACACAAAAAATTGTACTTTTGATAATCAAATATTTTTAAGGCAATATAAGAGCTCGTTTTAAAAATAAAATTATTAAAATCGGTTCATAATTAACTCAGAAAATTAATAAACAAAAAAACGGTTCTATGAGCGGTACCTTGCGGAGCAATACAAAAATATTTTTTTCTTACTAAAAGAAGCCAAGTTAAAAAATAAAGTTTTTTCGAAAATATAAAAAAATCTAACGGTTTTTTTTGAGACAATTTCGAATTTTCGTTTTTTGACCAAAAAATTGTATGGAGCCACTGTTAGTTTTGATCTTAAAAAAATAAAAAACGCCTAACGCAAATCTGCTCAAAACCTTAACTTCCAAATTTGAATGTAATCGACCCAATGGTTTAGGCTGTAGGAGCGTGGACGGACAGACAGGACAGGGCCCATTTTTTCGACTTCTCTACTAAATATAATGTTTGATTAAAACCTCGAGTTCTAAATTCTGCATGAATGCATAACTTGCCATATAGTTCCTATATGTCGCAAGTAAAAATATATTAGGTGGCGCAACAGACCGTTGAGGACTAGTGACTTATTACTATCAAATATTCCTGTGTGCGAGTACTGTTGTCAGGGATGGAGAGTACTTCCAGTTTTTTTTTAAACCGAATCCAAACGGCTAATTTGAGGAAACACTTTTCATGACAAGCATAATTCCTCTTGAAGTATTTGTCAATTCCTCGTAAGATGCAGTTCTCGTATAAAAAAACATTAGATGTCACAGTCAGGGATTCAACTCTGCCATGGCAGTCCAATTCACTAACCAACATGCTACAGGTACTACTAGTAAGCTAAAACCTGGTTATTAACTTTGGTAATTTTTTTTTTGAAATCGTTCAAAGTCAATGCAGTTGTTTATTTTTAGCAAACTGTATACCATTGTGTAATGAAGACCATTCTTTCAATTTTTATTAATGACTTTTGCTTTAAAATTTTGAGGCCTGCACTTTGCTTGAACCTATAACTCAAAAGGCTTAAAAATGTAATGTAACCATGATTTGAATTTATTGGAATATTGCTACGATATTGTTTAATTCTAACATTTAAAGAAAACAGATAAACAATGGACAATGATCTGTTTTAGCGAAAGGCAACAATTGTACATTAAAAGTCGGGGTGAAAGATTTGCTATATACTCAATTTATATTAAAACATTCGGTCATTAAAAACCTTTTTTCAAATATTTTGTAAACATGTTTGTATTATTATTAAGACAATTATCCTTATTTCTCAGTATTCGTACTTATTGATCTTTCATCTGTTGTCTCTTTCTATATATTAACATTAACATTGGATTAGCTTTAGATATGTTAAAGAGGGTTAAACCTTGGTTGGTAACTTTAATTTCAAAAACATAAAATACAATTTAAGCAAAATCGAAGATAAAATATAATTAAAAAACCTAAATCCAAAGCACTTAGCTTAGATCCATACCCAAAAGAATCAAACAAAAATAAGAAACAATATTCCAAATCCCCTTCAAAGGGCACACTTTAAAAAAATCCTATTCCTTCATAATTTAGATTAAATTTTGTTCCGTTGGGGGAGAGGCAGCGTTTGATTATGATTCGCGTCTGAACAGCATCAGGTCACACTTTAAAAAATTTCCATTTCAATTTGTATTTTATTTCTCCACCTCACCGAATCTGAATCGGGTTAAAAAGCAAAATTTCAATGTGGATATTTTAAAGGAAGAGAGGTTAAATATTTTCATTTCCACCACCAAAATTTCTCTGTTGGTAAATAAAATTTTCCAACAGGGTTAATTCAATTAAATCTTTTTGGCGAAACATTTCCTAAATAACTATACAATGTAGTAAAAGAGAAAGGTATACGCGTGCAAAATATAAATCAATATCGTCATTTCAAAGGAAAATTCTGAAATTACAAATTCAAAAAGGTGATAGAAGGGTAGTTCAATTTATTGTGAATATTATTAAAGCTGAGATTGGATTATTTGAAAAACTTACGTTAATAGCCTTTTATCCTATTGTGAAAACGGTCTTAAGTCCTTTTAAACATTGGTATTCTCCATGAATTAAACTGCAACTGAAATAAAAATATGAAAGAATCGATTTTATTTATGTTTTCCTATAAGAAAACAAGGACAAATATTGACACACTTTCTTTCTAGATAACAAATTTCTAATTTAAAATCTGTCCAGAGCCAACTACAATCAATTTCTCGTCGTGCAGCCCTTCACCATAGTTTTGAAGTCAGTATGTTTCATTTGAAAAAGGACATTTTCCATGCATTTCAATTTATTTAAGCTAGGTGAGTTGACATGGAAGTGATGATGACGTTTTGGTCAAAAGCGCATATGAATGCTGCCCGTTATCGATTTAAAATGTACCCTTCGGATTTTCCCATTTAATCCATACCAAAAATACCCCATGAATGTGTAACCTGCTTTTTATTTACAAATTAAAATTCATGCATACCTTAACTCAACTTCTTTTTGGTAGTTGTTAGTTTCAAGGATTCAAGAGGGGTAAAGGACATTTCTTTGGAATTTGTCGTTTTTATCAATCTCAATATAAGGTTGTTTTTATATTCATATTTATTGAATACATCCATCAACAAGATTTTATGACTTAGTAGCTTCGTAGGAAATATGACGTATTCTTCATTCTCATTCTTACATTTATAAAATTAACTTTTTCGGAAAACCAAAAATTGCATGTTTCAATGAGAATAAAAATAAATAAAGATTAGATGAATCAAATATGTATCATTAAAAAAAAAAACTAAAATTTGGAATTTAATCTTCAATTTATTTACTACAAAAATGTTCGGTTTGCCTTCATTCTAATTTTGAAATTGTAAACATTAAAACTACATAAATATTTATTTAAATAATAATAAAAATAAATAAATTGGGTGTCGCAACAGTCCGTTGAGAACTAGGACCTAGTGACTCACAAGTCTCAACCAAATCGTGTGCGAGTGCAGTTGTCAGGGATAAGTAATTTAAATAATAATAACAACTTTATTTTAAAAAATAAAATTAGTATGACGTCAATATTGTTTTTGTTTTCAAGGTGAGGTCTTTTCGCCCAAAACCATAACGTACAAATCCTAAAATGTCATGAAGTTTAAGAAGTAAAAAAAACGCCAAATAGTCGTAAAAACCAAAATAATTAAAAAAAGAACGCCCACATTATTAGTTGTCATTTGGAGTAAATGAATTTTGAATTTGATTTTATGACATTAGTGTTGGATTTTCGGACATTTATTTTGGGCATCACGACGATTATGATTTCTAATGTTTCTTTTGCTTTATTACCCAGCGACATATAACTCAAATCATCAAATGACATAAAGCCCAAAAAAAAAGAAAGGTCGTACAAAATTTCATTAAGAAATCGTAAAAAACCCACATCCAGAAAACCAACTCTGAATGTCGTATAGCCCAAATCTAGAAATGCCATAACCCCCAAAATATTTTGGGTATTTGGGCCTTAAGACGCAAATAAACATTGAGGTGTATGTGTATGGAGGGCATGCTTGGGCTCACTATAGGAATAAGGGTAGGTGCAAAGTTGGGTCTATGCAAGGATTCTTTCCATTTAAAGACTCTGGATTTAAGGGAACATTGAATGTACACAACCGCAAACTTATCTTAAATCGTTAAGTGAGCCCGAGTAAGGGGTATGAAGGTTGCACTATGGCCCTCAACAACATTTCACCGTTTAAACACACTTTCAGAAAACTAACCATTTGGTTTTATCAACTTCCCATAGGAAGTTATTGTAATAGGGCCGATTTGTCAAATTGAAAATTTTGACCTTTCTCGACGTTTCAAGGTCCTAGAGTCGAAATCAAAGATTTTAAGAAAGATGTCTGTGTGAGCGTTTGTACGCTCGCGACGTTTTTTTCGTCGTCCATAGCTCAAGAACCAGAAGAGATATCGACTTCAAATAAATTTTGTTATACAGATAAAAAGGCAGAAAGATGCAGAAAGGGCTCTCAAGAAAATTGCGTGGGTGGTTTTTTTACCATAGCAGTTTGAAAAAAAGGTGAAAATTTTGGTTAAACCTAAATATCTTACGAACCAAAAACGCTAGAGACTTGAATTAAATTTTATATAATATATTGTAACGTGATACCATACAGATATATTTTATGGAAAAAATTAATATAACGGTTTTTTTTTATAAATCCATTAAACTCAAAAAAAAAAACAAATTGTCGCCTCCAAAATTTTACGACTGAAATACGATTTCATCTCTAAAACAATTTTGTGCAACGAAGAATAATGTTTTTGACATCTGATAAAATTTTGAGAAAAATCGAATTGACAGTTTTTTTTATAAAAAATAAAAACCTAAAAAAAACATTACTCAAAGTTCGTAAAAATTGAATATCTATTCAAATATCTTTTCAAAAACTTGAAATTTATGCTTCACACTTACTTTATCTTATAAGAAATATTGTTTTCAACATTTTGAAAAATGTTGAGAAAAATCGAATTGACAGTTTTCTTACAAAAAAATAAAAACCTAAAAAAAATGTATAAAAGTTGGTAAAAATTGATTTTCGACTCAAATATCTTTTAAAAACTTTGAGATAATAGCTTTAAACTTTTTTTTTCTTATAAGAAATATTGTTTCCAACATTAGCACAAATTTTGAGAAAAATCGAATTGACAGTTTTTTTAAATAAAAACCTTAAAAAAAAATGTATAAATTTTGGTAAAAAATGATTTTCGACTTGATATCTCTTCAAAAATTTTAAATATTGGCTTCAAACTTATTTTATTTCACAGAAAATATTGTTTTCAATATTCAGTAATTTTTATATAAAAATCCAATAGTCCGTTTTTTCATAAAAATAGTTCACAAATTTGGTAAAAATTGATGCTAATACATAAAGACAAACTTTTAAGCAAGACAAATCGACAAACGATGGGAAGTAATCAGTGTGGGTCGCATGCCAGCCTCTTTTTTTATTTTGAAAATTGGCCTAATATCGTTTTCTGAAAGTAAAATAAAGCCAAACGTGTTTATTACGCATCTGACATTTTTTCAGATTTATGTTTGCATGTGGACGATACAATTTTCATATGAAAACGTTTTTGGGTGACAGATTCAATGTTGGACGAAATCACATTTTTAATATCTTGGTGTTATTAAATAGGGTAATAAGACCAAGCATAAATAAAAAAAAAAATAATTTTATAAGGTGCAAAGGTTCGGAAATATTGCCCTTAACGTACATACAAAAATTTAAATTAAATGCTTTTTGGCGCTATAACATTTTTAGTTTGGTCGACGAAAAAACATTCATCATCGAAAATTAATGATTTTGTCTTAAAATAGTACGAGTTTTAAAAAAGTTATTTTTCGTTACTCAAAATTATTTTGGAATTAATCATATTTAGTTTGAACGTTTCGTTTTATGTACAAAAAGCGTTATTTGATTTTTTCATGACATATTATTCAATATAACATTTAATTGATGTCGCAAGCGCTTTTGGTTCGTAACATTTTTAGAACCAACCAAAATGTTCACCTTTTTTAACTTTCCATAGGAAGTTATTGTAATGGGTCCAATTTGTCAAATTGAATTTTGACAATTCTCGAAGTTTCAAGGTCCCTAGAGTCGAAATAAAAGAAGAAGAGTGCGTGTGTACGTTCGTTCGTACGTCCGTACGTTCGCGACGTTTTTTTCGTCCTCCATAGCTAAAGAACCAGAAGAGATATCCATTTCAAATAAGTTATACTATACAGATAAAAAGGTAGAAAGATACAAAAAGGGCTCTGAAGAAAATTGCATGGGTGGTTTTTTTACCATAGCTGTTTGAAAAGAAGGTGAAAATTTGGGCTAACCCTAAATATCTTACGAACCAAAACCGCTAGGGACTTGAATTAAATTTTATATAATAAATTGTAATGTGATACCAAAGATGTACATATGTAAAAATCCATTTAACAGTTTTTTTATAAATCAAAAAAATTGTCACCTCAAAAATTTTACGACTAAAATATGATTTCATCTCCAAAACAATTTTGTGTAACGAAGAATAATGTTTTTGACATCTGATAAAATTTTGAGGAAAATCGAATTGATATTTTTTTAAAAGAAATAAAAATCTAAAAAAAAAAACATTTATAAAATTTGGTAAAAATTGAATATCGATTCAAATATCTTTTCAAAAACTTGAAATTTAGGCTTTCAACTTATTTTTTCTTATAAGAAATATTATTTTCAACATTCTGAAAAATGTTGAGAAAAATCGAATTGACAGTTTTTTTTACAAAAAATAAAAACCAAAAAAAAAATAATAAAAGTTGGTAAAAATTGATTTTGGACTCAAATATCTTTCCAAAACTTTGAGATATTGGCTTTAATTTACTTTCATCTTTCAAAAATATTGTTGTCAACATTCAGTAAAATTTTGAAAAAATCGAATTGAAAACGGAAAAAAAATGTTATTAAAAAATGAATTTCGACTCAAATATCTTTTCAAAAATTTGAGATAATAGCTTCAAACTAATTTTTCCTTATAAGAAATATTGTTTTCAATATTAGGACATATGTTGAGAAATATCGAATTGACAGTTTTCTTACAAAAAAATAAAGACCTAAAAAAAATTTATAAAAGTTTGTAAAAATTTATTTTCGACTCAAAAAGCTTTTTTAAAAATTAAAAATTTTGGCTATAAACATATTTTATTTCACAGAAAATAATATTTTCGATATTCAGTAATTTTTATATAAAAATCCAATAATCTGTTTTTTCATAAAAAAAAAGTACGCAAATTTGGTAAAAATTGATACGAGTATATATAGACAAACGTTTAAGCAAGACCAATCGACAGACGGGATGGGAAGTTATCAGTGTGGGTCGCATCCCATTCTCTTTTTTTAAAATTATTATAGTAAAAAATGACCTGATTAAATCTTTTTAAATTTTAATTTGGGATTGTCTTAAAAACAAAATTTACTTGAAGTCAATATCTCTACTGATTCTTGAGATATCGAGGACGAAGAATGGTATCCGGAACGTACGAATTTACAAACGTACGAATTTTAGATGAAGATTCTTGAAACCTTCAAACGTCAAGAAATGTCAAAATTTTCAATTTGACAAATTGGGTCAGTTAATATAACTTCCTATAGGGAAAGTCAATATAATTAAAATTAAAAAATATAACATATTCGCCTAAGTGACCATTAAAATAAGTATTTCTTTTTAAATGGTTAAATGTCTAAAGTTTTTTGACTTTGTTTCAAAGGTCTTATTTATAATTAAAGTTCTTCTTTTATACTTAACTCCGCAATACTGAAAATTCTTTTAAAACCACACCAACGTTATCCATTGCCCCCAGACCAGAATTTTTTAAATTGCAAAGGATGTTTTGTACACTTAAAGAACTTTGAAATGAAATAAGATAACGACGATATGTTCACATTGGTATAAATTTCACTTTATTCGAAAATAATCTTGATAATCTTCTGAAAAGTTAAATATGATTTTTGACCTATGACCACCACAACTTGGCTCGAACCTAGTCTCTTGTCGGATTTTTTCATGGCTGTTTCAAACATTTTTGGCTGTTTTTCGCACGATTTTGGAGGCCAATTAACACGTTCGTAACGTTAAATTATGTTGTTACCAAACGATTTCTTCTAAGAATCAATTTTGGCATGAGTTAAGTGAAACCGCAGCTCTTGCACATCATCAATTGATGAACGAAAACGTAAGTCATCATGGCATTTCAACGATCACCAACGGTCTGGACGCACCTGCAGAAGGTACATCCAGACGAAGGATACATTTTTGAAACATTTATTTATCATTCGTTAAATACTGACGTTAACAATTCTTAATATATACTTAAAAAGTAAAAATTTAAAATAGACTGTTGAAAAATATTAATTTGCAATTTATACTTTTTTTATTATTATTTGGTGAATAAATACATTAGTGAAATTTATTATAGATTTCACTTAATTGATTTAAGGGGCTATGTACACAATGGTTTCTCGAGTCTTATACTTGAACGAATAAAAATAAAGTCTAAACTACCAAGAACTAATGGTGATTAAATTTTTAAGTTTATTATTCCAACAATAAAACAAAACTGAACGTACATCCTGTGAGTTGTCGAAAAAGGATGAGTTATGAGAGAAAGTCTTTGTGAATAAGGCGGTAATGTATGAATATCATGAAACCACGGAAGGGATCGTAGACAAAAACGCAAAAATCTTTTCTAAATGGCTTCGAGTCTTGTGACGTGTACGGCGTAGTAAGGTGACCATACTGTACAAGCATATTCCAGGACTGGTCTCACAAATAAAAGAAAAAGTAATTTTAAAACATAGGAATCACGGAAATCATGGCCTTAATAATAAGAGCTCTATTCGATTTTTTAATTATGAAGTTAATAATAATAAATAAATTGGATGGTGCAACAGGCCGTTTGAGAACTAGGGCCAGGGATAGAAACTAAGACCTCTGGCATGACAGTCCATCGCACTTTTTTTTTCAAATTGATTGAAGCCAACAAAACTGGTTCTCCTGCTTCACCCTATCATTTCGGTCCCGTTCGGACACAGCCCTACTGTACCGAAAGAGCTCTGCTTCGCCTTGTGCCATGACGTCCCGATTGTACAGGTGTGATCTATCCACAGTTTGTTGTCTGATGTGGTAGATTAGCGGAACTGCTGCCTGTATCAGGCCTCATCTATCTAAAAAGCCGCTCAAGCATACTCGTCGTTCGGATAGAACGCCCCGAAAATTAAACTTTTGGTCGAAGACCAAATGTGACCTCGGATGAGTTTTATCACGAAATTGTCAATTCTGTTGATTCGAGCCCCGTTGTATAGGACCTCGTTGGAATAGTAATGCACATAAGAAGACTCGCCTGTTCAATATAAGCCGGTACAGCGTCGTAAACACTGCCGCTCGAACACCCGAAACTTCTCCATCTGGGAAGGGGCAACGTTGAACCACACAGGACATCCATAAACGAACATCGGCCTTGTAGCAAATTACCTTCACTCTGGGGTCTAGCCGACTGCTGTAAAACAGTCGTTTCGTCAGAGCGAAGGCTCCTCTGGCCCTGGTCAGTGCAGCAATTATATGTCTGTCGAAATATAATCTGATCTAACCAGATACCGAGGTACTTCACTACACTTTTGCTCGCTAATGGCTGCCCGTGAAGATCAACGATGACCATCTTGCGCCAATTCTTGCACGTATCCCTTGTGGCCCTAGCCAACGGAATCGGGAACAGAATTGTCTCCAACTTCGGGACATTTATTTTCAGTTTCCAGTCGTCGCAATATCGCTGAATCTTGTCGAAATCACGCTGCAAGAGAATTCTAATAACCTCAACCTTTCAGGCCGTTCTGTACGCAATAAGATCGTCGGCGTACGCAATTGCCTTTGTAAGACTACCTATCAGACCGCTGGTGTAAATGCTGAAGAGAATCGGCGAATTCACCGCTCCCTGTTGAAGACCATTTTTAATTGAGAATGTAGAAGTTACATTGCCACTTTTTACAACAAGCTTTCTACCCTTAAGCATATCATAAAGTATATACAACAATTGCTTGCTTATGCCAAACCTGCTCAGTTTTAGGCCTTTTCCAAATCAACCAGGACAGCACCTGTGCATTGTTGTTTTGATTTATTCCATTGGATATCAGAAACGAGTTTAGACGCAGCATGAATTGTGTCATGACCCGCCTTGAACCCGATATGTTCATCCGACTTTATTTTGTTGTCCGCAGCCCACTTAGTCAGAGCCCTATTAATGATTTTTTCGAAAACTTTGCTGATGCTCGGAAGAAGACTTATCGACCGAAGATTTGATGGGTTGGAGTTGTCCTTTCCCTTTTTTGGGAGAGGATGAACCACAGCAGTCTTCCAATGCACTGGATAATATGCATTATTCAGTGCATTATTGAAGAGTGTGGTGCAAATGTCAATTGCCTCCATCGGTAAATGTCTTAGTACAACGTTGGATATACCATCGACACCTGCTAACTTTTTGTTTTTTATTGAATTGAAGATGAGCTGAAGCTCAACCTTCGTCACTAACAAGGGACTTGGTCCCGTTTGCTCGGCGATTATGGCATTTGCCAAGGAATCGTCATTGAACCGCATGAAACCGCGGTTCTCAGATCGCCATTGTGTCATATCATTTCGAAGGCAAAAGTGATTAAATAGGGCTCTATTTTCCAGGTCATGGTTGGGGCGAATGCTTAGATTCACCTTGTACACTTGCTGTAAAGCAGCTCCCACCGCCTCCACTTTTTCCTTCGGATCTTCAATTATGTAAAAGTTATCGTCAAAGATGGCTTCTTCTGGATCTATTTATGCTGTCCTGAGAACGTCTCTGTCCTCTTCGGTTCTTTGGAGTTTCAGACTCGGAAGGTCATTGTCGTTCTTTTTCGTGAATATCTTGTTGATTTTAGGGAACATACTAGGGTCACTGGAATTAACTGACCGGATACTGCGGTCCCAGTACTTGTTAATTGATAACCTGTAGTTATCCTTAATCAACAGATTGACATTTTTTATTGATGACGTCAGTGTCCTAACTTCTAAGTCATGTGGCTCTGTAAGTCGTCTGTGCAAGTTTTTGAGTCTTGTCAGTAAGCCGCTCGTGTGCCTACGTAGCGCGTCAATAGTCGCGTTTCTGTAAGCTTCCATTTAGTCCCGTTCTTTGTACTTTGGTATTTTCCGCTGCATCGTTCGTTTTATTGTTTCCTCCATCTGTTGTAAATGTTGGTCAATTTCTGTGTTTGTTGTTTGGTGGGGCTATGTCACTCGAACGAAGTTCTGTCGCTAGGGAGTTGGTGAAACGATGACAGCGCATCTTACTGTAATTGTAAGAATGCGTTGCATCGTATTCCTCCCTCTCCACGTGTTCATTCGGAATCTGCATTGCAGCAGCCAGTCCGCATTGATCACTGTCGTAATCGACTGTATGTAAGCAGTTTCGAGGGTAATTACCCACTTTGTCTGTAACTGTCAGTCTTGGGTTGTACAGCAAAAGATCCAAAATGAAGCCGCTTCTTGGATACGATTGCATTTCAGTAGCCAGCAGGTCCATCGCACTAACCATCATGCCACGGCTACTTTGAAGTTTATAAAGTTAATATGCTCATTAAATGTTATAGTTTAGGATGTAAGACAACACCTAAGTCAGAAAATACATATACTCTTCTTAAAGGACAAGAATCAAACATGTAACTAAAAATGATTGGAACTTTTTTGATTGTAAAACTTATGGTTTTACATTTGTCAACATTTAAAACAAGACGATTATTATTGCACCATTCTTCTTGCAAGAGAAAACCTAATAGAAAAGGACCAAGGTGACTACCCTTGGGGACACCATAATTCACAACAAATGAACTTGAACACACGTTACGAAATTTTACACTATAACGTCTATCTTGCAAATATGAGAAGATGCAGTTTATGAAACAGTCGTTAAATCCTTGTGTGATAGTTTTAAAAGTTTTATGACATAATTTGTCAAAGGCCTTGCTGAAATCAGTAAAGATACAATCTAAACTTGTTCATGTTTCAGAAATATTAAAAAAAAAACATTTTGGAAACAGAGAAATGTTTCTTAAATATTTTTGAAATTTTTTTTTTGGTGTTAAATCTCATTTTCATGGGTAGACATCGATAGTTCCGAAACATTTTTTAAACAATGCTTCCTAACATTCGGCCAGAATCGTTTAGTTGGATGTAACATTATTATGCAAACTTTGAAGGGCAAAAGAAGAAAAAGGTAATAATTCATTGTTTATTTGATTAAAACGATTTTACAAAAATGTACGAATGGTCATAATGGATTTTTATTCGCAAAGGAGTTTCTAACCGTACTTTCATTATCTTAAATTGGAACTGTCAAATTTTATTTTCGCTTAACTTCCAGCTTTTATAATACACTTGACAGAACTTTTAGACACTCCGTATGATTTTGAAATTTAAGCTAAATTTAATGCAAGCAAAACTGAAATAGCATTTTCGTTCCTATCTACATATGTATGTAAAACTACAGTAAATAACTTTAATAGGCATTTAATCTTCAATGAATGATTAACGACTTTTCTATCAGGTAGGTACTTATTTTCTTTTTATTTTGAGAGATTTGTACGAAATCCAACAATATTCTTCGTCTTCAACATGACATGGGTTTGTACTCGTAAAATGAATTGATAACCAATAGACGAAGATAATTTTCATCTAAATAAATATTCAATTCGAAGATAGAGAGATTTTCTTTGTACCCTTCCCTCTTAGGTACCAAATATCTCCATCAGGTTCCTTTCTTTCTTATAAAGTAATTGATTTGATTTTAATGTGATATGTTTTATGTGATGTCTTTAGTTTGAGGTTTTCACTAAAACGATTACATGACAGAATCTTAAAAGGGTTTTTTCTAGCAAAATTCACAAGAAATAAAGAAAAACGGTATCATTAGGTGGGGGAAGGGGGTAGGAGGTATATAAATTTCTGAAATAAAATGTCTCCAGAGGCGTCATGTATTTTTCTGTTTTGTTAAACAAAAAAGTGTTTTGTATTCAAACAGGGTGTGCCCTAAGGATCTAATGATCTTTCAGAATTCATAACGGTTTTTATATTTATCAAGCTTAAAACCACCTTTAAACGTGTTTAAAAGGGTATATTTTTTTTATTTTTAGTATATTCGTGGTAAGATTCAAACCTTTAAAGAAAATTTAAGGACAAAGGAAACTTTAAATAAAACAACCAATGTCATAAAAACACAACTTTAAAAATTAAGTTCCAAATTTGGGTTAAATTTAAATCTCAAAATATTATTTAATTTATAAGGAAATGGCAATACACGTCATTTCCTCGACATTTTGATATTTTAAAATGTCAAAAACATAAAAAAATTCTATCCCTTTACCATATTTTGTTTGGTCAATCCTTTGAACGACACCCTGTATAGTGTTTTACAAGGCATTCCTTATGTTTTTGGTTTTTCTGATTATGTGATGTATGTGTGTATACAAATATATAACCCAAGGCTTCGTTTATGTTGAAGAAGAAGAGTGATGTTAACATGCCAAATTACTTAGCAATTTATTTCCAAATGATTTATGATGACGAGTTGAGAATTTGAAAGACGACAGCAAAAAAAAAGAAAAAGGTTTAAGTTAAATTAAGTTAAGTTAAGGTTATGTTAATGTCAAAGGGAAATAGATCAATTCTTAGCTGAAGGCGGTTTGATAAAAATAAAGAAAAGAAAAAATTCTAAATAATATTATTTTACTGCTGATGTTAGGAGATTTAAGAAAAGAGCCAAAACAACACGAAAAGTTAATTTCAGGCTTGACTGAAGTGTTCAGCTCTTTCTGACAATCCTAAAACATTGTTAATGTGTGAAATAATATATAATTTTTTGTAAACACTATTATAGTTAAAAATATAAAGGGTTTTAAAATAAGGGCAGGTACATTTTTAAATGGAATTAAACAAGCTGTGAGGTACTAACAAATTTTTTTTATTTTTTTATTTTTATTTTTAAGTCGCATTTATGTCATTAAGTGTGGAATATGACATCATTCAAATGCCACCCTCGACTTCTTAGGTTGGCACGGATCCGAGTGGTCCAATTTTCAATGACTTTTCCGCATGGAACCGGCTGAATTTGAGCGATATCCTGCGTTTTGTTTATCTTAGGGTTAATTGTGTTTTATTTGCATAGACCTGCGCTTCTTAAAAAAACTAAACAGGAAAAAGTCTAGCGGGGCGGAAGCGTATGACCTTGGTGGACAATTCACATCAAAACTGCCTTAGCTAAAACTTACCCTCAAATCGTCCATGCAAAATGTCAATCGTCGCGTTTGCTGTGTGGAAGGTACCGCCGCTCCCCCGCGGTCCTGCTGGAACTACATGGTCCATATGGTTCAATTGGGGTCGTTCTCAAAAAAGTATGGACCAATTACGTTCATGTACGGAAATTTCGCTTGTTAACACAGCCATTTATCCAAAAATACGCCTCGTTACTAGAGATGAATTTTACACTAAAATTGGATTCCTCTTCCAAACGATTCGAAGCCCAGTCAGCGTCATGAATTTTGAGCTTCTGAGTCAGTTGGATCTTGTACGGGTGAAGGCCGAATTACCGAAGCAAAATCGTTCTCGACTGAACTTTCGTTCCTTAAACGACGGTTGTCTCAAATTTGGCCACCAAACATTGAAGAGTCGACTGTGAAGGGCTACCACGTCTATCGTAAAATGGGCACAATGCGCGCAAAGTTTGCGTTAACGAACACTCATTTTGATAATAAAGTTTTATCATTTAAATGTGCTTTTCAATCGTGTAACTTGCCATGATGATTTAGTATAAGCGACTGAATAGTAAACAAAAGATTTGAAAGATGTCACTAAAACAAAAAGGCTGGCACAGGACGCCAAAATCTACCCGCGCGAATGGAAAAACCATTTATATGTAGTGCTCTATGTGATATAAAGTTTTTTTTTCAATGTTAGGGCTTTTAACATTTTTAACCGAAAAAAAATTAATTCAAAGATATTTTTAAATTACAGGAGAACGCAGGTATATTTTACGATCAAAATAAATTTCTCCGGTCTCTGGGACGTATACTTACTTTTTTGTATAAAAATGTGATCGTTCGTCTATTTACTCATATTCTAAGTAAAATTTTAATTATTTTATTTTTTGTAGTATGATGTTAGTTACCCTTAGGAATATCTGAAATCTGTTTATTTATTGTTAGTATGTTGATAGCTGAACCGAGGTAGTTGAAATTCTGAATAATTCACGATTATTGACTTCTTGGAATAAAAACTGCGTTAAGCCTTTACGTCTGATATTGTCTCCATACATTTTTTTCTAAAAAAAATCTTACCACGAAATTTAAAGCTAGGGGTTTTAAAATATCGATAAGGGCTGGCCAAGAGACCCACATGCCTAATTTTATGATTTAATAATTTGATTCGGCTGTCGTACAAAACAAAATTTAACAGCAATATTCGACTATCAACATTGTTTAATGATTCTTGAAGAAAAAGGTCACATCGTAATGATTGAATGTATCCAATAATTGTGTTCGGAGAAAGAGTCACAGAAGGTACATTTAAATTAAAATGAAAATATTCTTTGGGCCTTAAAATTACACACAAAAAAGGCATTTCTCAAAGCGAGATGTTCATTTCTAAATAAGTAATGAAATCAAATTCAAATGGAGTGGAGCAACGGTCCGTTGTGAACCAGGGTCTAGTGACTTAAAAATCTCAACCATTCCTGTGTGCGAGTACTGTTGTCAGGAATGGAAGGGACCTACAATTTTATGCCGAATCCGAACGGCTAATTTGAGAAAGCACTTTTTCATGACAAGAATTACTCTTGAAGGATTTGTCAATTCCTCGCAAGAGGCAGTACCTGCGAAAATTATTTTTTTTTAAATTAAGGTGGCACAGACAGGGATTGAACCCAAGACCCCTTGCATGACAGTCCAACGCACTAACCATCATGCCACGGGTACTACTAGTAATCAAATAATTATAAAACCTTAAATTTTCAACCTCGAAAAAACGTCGAGGCTGTTGATAAATTTTGATACAAAATATAGTCTCGCTTCGGTGTCGTTTTGGACGCTTTAAAAGCAGTGTCTTTTTGTCTTGCCTCGATTTTGCGAGATGAGACCGAGACTCGCCTCGTTGGCAGTCTACAAGTTGACTAAAATGAAAATGTTCTTTAATTTTTATGTTTAAATTTTTAATAATAATATGGAAGGGATTTAACACATTTTTTTTAAACTGAAAGTGTACAAAAAAGAAATATAAACACATGCAATAGTAAACATTTCAAGAGGGATATTATATTTGTACTATATTGTTTTCCGGTAACCTGTTTTAAGGCCAATTTCAGTGCAATATCAACGACTACATATATATTCATAATTAATTGCATGCACATATTTGGTTTTTGTCATTGAAAGTTAATGGAATCGGTCCTATATGTCGATATACGTTTCAAGGCCCATAGAGTCTAAATAACAGATTTGTAAAGAGACGTCTGCACGTCCATACGTTTGGAACAACATTTTCGTCATCCATATCTCAAGAAAAATAAAAAATATAGGTTTTAAATAAATTTTGTTAAAAAGATATTAACATGGAAAGATGCAGAACGGACTTTCAAAAGAATTTATTTTTACGATATCAATTTTAAAATAAAGCGAACAGTTTGCTAAACTCAAGATATTTCACGAACCAATCACACTAGCAATTGTAAGTACACTTAATATCATTTAATGTGACGCAATATCAAATTTATTTAAAAAAAATCAATAAACGGGTTTTTCTATTTTATTTATTTTATTACTGTCACCTCAAATATTTTACTTACGAAAACTGATTTTATTAACTTCCCATAGAAAGTTATTAAAATGGGTCCGATTTGTCAAATTGAAAATTTTGACATTTCTCGACGTTTCAGAGCCCTTGAGTCGAAATAAAAGATTTTTAGAAAGATGTATGTGCGTGCGTGTGTACGTACGTTCGTACGTCCATACGTCCGTACGTCCGTACGTCCGTACGTTCGCGACGTTGTTTTCGTCGTCCATAGCTAAAGAACCAGAAGAGATATCGATTTCAAATAAATTTAGTTATACAGATATTAATGCAGAAAGGGCTCTCAAGAAAATTTCGTGGATGGTTTTTTTACCATAGCAGTTTGAAAAAAAGGTGAACATTTTGGTTAACCCAAATATCTAACGAACCAAAAACGCTAGAAACTTAATTAAATTTTATATAATATATTGCAACGTGATATCAAAGAGGTACATTTTTAGAGAAAAATCCATTTAACGTTTTTTTTAATAAGTCAAAATAAATGAAAAAAATTTGTCACCTCCAAAATTTTACAAAATTGACATGTTTTTTTATAAAAAATAAAAATCTTAAAAAAAACATTACTCAAAGTTCAAATATCTTTTCAAAAACTTAAAATTTAGGCTTACAACTTTGTCAAGGAGAAGTAAGTTATCCAGAATGTATGTTTGAATTTTTAAGGCAATGTTTAAAATTCGCGCGAATTTTGAACATTGCCTCAAAAATTCAATTATACATTTTTGATTTTTGCATTTTTTTTCTAGATTTTGGCATTTCGAGATTTTATTTTCTAGAATTTTGTTTTCGAGATTTTTTCCATTCTTGATTTTTGTTTTCGAGATTTTCATATTCGAGATTTTTACTTTCTAGATAATTAATTTCTAGATATCGTGGTAGACCCCTTATTTTATCTTATAAGAAATATTGTTTGCACCATTCTTGATCAGCAATACAAAATTGTTCAAATTTCAAACTCAATTACAATTTTATTTTTTTTACTTTTGTACATTGACCAAGACAAAAATGTGGACTATGAAAAAATCGATGTGATCTCGATGGTGGTTGATTGCAGAAGAGATCGAATTTATGCAAAAGTACATTGAAATCTTCTGCAGCAACGGAGGTACAATGTAAAGCAATTGTAGAGATTAACTTATCACCAAAGTTTAAACAAACAAAAGGATTAAGAGCATTATACTGATTACAATACAAACATAGGGTGTTATTGGAAATGTTTGGCAAATGAAACTAAAAATTTACAAATGAAAAATTAACCAAACAAAAAATTAGAAAAAAAAAAAAAAAAAATGAATACAAAATAAAGTGTTGACATAATAAATTATAGTAATAATAAATCCATTCCAGAACACGCCACCGCCCCCTGAAGGAATTTAAGGAACATGGTAAAAGAGCCAATTTTGTTATAGATCGTTTGAAAATGCCATTTTTGGTGCGAATAGACACCACTCGTACTAAATCGTCCTCTCCTGGATGAAGTTTCTCAACTCGTCCTAGTGCCCATTTTGATGGTGCCATATTGGGCTCTTTGACGACGACCAGATCACCAACTTCAAAATTCTTGGTTCGCTTTTGCCATTTAGGGCGTTGTTGTAGCGATGTTAGATAGTCCAAATGCCAACGACGCCAAAAGCCTTGGGCCATATTTTGAATAAGCTGCCATCGTCCAAGTCTATTAAGTGGAATCTCTAAACAGCTGGGCTCTGGTATTGCAGTAAATGGTCTACCTATAAGTAAATGAGAGGGTGTTAATGGGTTCAAATCTGAGTCAGAGACAGAACAAAGGGGCCTAGAGTTTAATATGGCCTCAATTTGACACAGCAAGGTGGACAACTCTTCAAAGGTCAGAATAGTATTCCCTACAACTCTTCTAAGGTGCTGTTTCACACTTTTAACCCCCGCTTCCCAAATACCTCCAAAATGAGGACTTTGGGGAGGAATAAACTCCCATTTTATGCTTTCAGCTGCCAATGTTGTCGAAATGCGGTGATTATGTTCCTCGGATCGTACCAACGCATACCATTCTGACAATGTTCTTGCAGCTCCCTGGAAATTGGTGCCATTGTCTGAGTAGATGACGCTGCATTTTCCTCTTCTAGCGATAAATCGCCTTAATGCCGCCAAGAATGCATCTGTGGATAGATCGCTGACGACTTCCAAGTGCACAGCCTTTGTTGCCATGCAAATAAACAGCGCGAAGTATCCTTTCACGAACTTGGGTTTTCTTCCTCTGGATAGGTGAAGAGTGATTGGTCCAGCATAATCGCAACCGGTTCGATCGAAGGCAAAAGATGGTGAAAGTCTCGAAGAAGGCAAGTTTCCCATGAGCTGCGATGACGTGGCTTGACGTTGGCGAAAACATTCTATGCAATCGTGAACAACTTTTCGTATCAGGTTTCTGCTTCCAAGAATCCAAAACTCCTGCCTCACCAATGAAAAAAGCTCTGATACACCTGCGTGAAGGAATCTTACATGAGCATCCCTAAGAATCAACCTGGAAACCGGATGACCTTTTGGCAGGATAAGAGGGTGCTTTAGACTGAAAGGGACGTCAACGGCTTTTGAAATTCTGCCCCCAACACGAAGTAACCCGTTTTCATCCAGAAACGGTGACAATGAACTGAGTTTGGAGGTATTAGACACACACTTCTCAACTTTCAATGCCTTTATTTCATCTCCGAATTCGTCCTGTTGAGCCCATAGAAGACATTTCTGCTTTGCATAAAGCAGCTCTGATGAGCGCAAATGACCTTTAACTCGTTCTTCTGGAGGAAGTTGATTATTTCTAGCACGACGGACGAAAACTGCTACAATTCGAATGGCTCGGGACCACGAAGAGACTCGAGTCCCTAGTTTGTCTATGAGATTCTCCTGCACACACAACAAATTTGCAACCACAACTTCTTTCCTACCTTCAGGCACCTCATCTATTTCCACCTTTCCTGCAGATCTCGGCCAAGACTCAAAATCCATTGAAATCCAATCAGGACCTTTCCACCAAATTCCCAACTGCAACAACTTTTTGGGCTCGACACCTCTCGATGCACAATCAGCTGGGTTTTCTTCAGACCGAACATGGTTCCAATCAGAACGGGGAAGAACATCAAGAATCTGTGAAGTACGATTCGCAACAAAAGTATTCCAACGACGAGGGGGCGAAGAAAGCCACGCTAATACGATTTGGGAATCACAAAATACAAAAGTGTTGACGGGTCTGACGTCCAACGAAGCATGAACCAATTCAATCAAACGACTTAACAAGAGAGCCCCACAAAGTTCTAGGCGAGGAATTGTAAGCTGTTTAACAGGGGCTACGCGAGTCTTAGCAGCAACCAGTTGAACCTCGATTTTCCCATTTTCAGCCACGCTTCGAGCGTAAACAACCGCGGAGTACGCTTTCTCGGATGCATCTGAAAATCCTATCAAGTCAAAACGCTTCGAATTCAAAGTCCACCTCCTCAAAATCTCGATCTTTTCGAAGTAGAGTAAATCGTTTCGGTAGCAAATCCATTTGTCAGCTACTTCAGTTGGCAGTGGATCATCCCATCCGATCTTCGTTTTATGCACCCATAACTCCTGAAACAGCATTTTTAACAAAATGGTGGCAGGAGCCAGGAAACCCAAAGGGTCAAAGATTTTTGAAATCTCTGACAACATCATTCGCTTAGTGGGTGCCAACGACGATTCCTTCTCTAACGAAATTTTGAAAGTGAAAACATCACGATGAGGATTCCAAACTAATCCGAGAACTTTCGTCCAATTTTCACGACTATCCAAATCAAGAGAAATGGTAGGTTCTGAATCCAAACCTTTCAAAACCGGCCAACAATTTGAGCTCCATTTGCTCAACCGCAAACCTCCACAAGACAAAAGTTCAATCAACTCCCTTTTCAACTCCAAAATTCCTGCCACTGAATCCGACCCTGTCATGATGTCATCAACATAAAAATCATGCAAAATGGAATGCGAAGCAATCGGGAATTGATTGGAGTAATCTAAAGCGATTTGTTTTAGAACACGCATCGACAGAAATGGAGCTGGTGAAGTGCCGTAAGTGACGGTACGAAGCCTATAATGTTCAACAGGCTGATCCGGATTTTCTCGCCACACAATTCGTTGAAAATCCCGATGTTTGGTATCAATCCAAATTTGTCGGAACATTTTAACAATGTCGGCGCAAAAAACATACTTATGAATTCTAAACCTTAAACAAACATTTATTAGGTTACGCTGGAGTGGAGGCCCTGTGTGCAGCATCTCATTCAAGCTGTTACCCTTTCCGTCCTTATGAGATCCGTCAAAAAATACCCTTAGCTTGTTTGTGACAACAGCATGATGTGGCAAGTAGAAGGTCTTCCCAGAAGAAGGTTCTATCTCGTGTTCAGGAATACGTTCCATGTGCCCTAGATCCTGGTAAGCTTTCATAAAACGAGAGTATTCTAAACGAAGATCATCTTGCCGAGCGAAACGCCGTTCCATTGCAAATAACCTGGACAATGCTCCAGAAAGAGTATTACCAAAAACTATATCCTTGTGACGAAAAGGTAACTCAACAATGTATTTGTTATCAGGCGCACGAGAGAAAGTTTCAATAAAGTGAGTATCAGCAAAGTCGCCAGAATCCAAAGAATAATTATTTTGAAGTACCTCTTCAATTTCCCAAAACCATTTCATTTGAAAATCAACGTCCTCTTCCACCCCTATATGAAACGCAACGATTTCCTTGTCTGGAATACTTCCGGTTACTACCCACCCAAAAATAGTGTTGTGAGCAACCAAATTACCGGCTCCATCGTTGCGACGACCGTCACGCAAAATGCTCCAAGCTTTGTCAGATCCTAACAACACATCAATAGGACCTGGCGTGTTGAAACCTGGGTCAGCCAACTGCAAATCATCCAACAACAAGGTTCTATCAAAATCAAAAGGCAATAGAGGGGTTTTTGAAGTTATTCGTTTTAAAATGAAGGCTTCAACTTCCAATTCGTTTGAATCCATACAAGAGCTAAGCTTAAGGCTCACAGCTCCTTGGGTAACACCAGCTTCAACGGAAGATATACCAGATATCGGAAGACGAGCGTGACGACGACGAAGACCTAATCGTTTCACTAAACTTTCTGTGACAAATGAAGCTTGAGATCCTGTGTCCAGCAGCATGCGACAACGTTGAGTTTTACCTAACGCATCCACGACCTGCACAACAACAGTGGGCAAAACACCAATTGGACGAATTTCATTTTGTGAATGATTACTAACAATCGCAGCCGTATTAGAAGGCGAAGGTGGTACTGTGTTCAGACTGCTAGTTTGATTACCTGACGAATCTAAATGCAATAAGACATGATGACGAACAGAGCAATGAGGACAGCGGGTCTTTGAACGACATCTCGAAGCGGAATGGCTGCTTCCTAAGCAACTGTAGCACAATTTCTGATCCCTAGCATAATTGCGACGAGACGTAATAGACAACGTGAGAAATTGAGGGCATTGTGGAAGAACATGGCTTTCTTTACACATGGGACACGACGGATTTGAAATTGCAAGGCTTTTAATATTTTTCGAGCCACTACCTGAAGCGAGACCAGGACGCGTCAATTGTTTATTCAAGCGAGTTTTCGTATCTTTTTCACGTTTAGCTTCACATGCTTCTAAGGCATCGCATCTTTCCTCCAAAAAATCGATAAGATCTTGAACCGTCACGGTTTCCGAATTATTAACATGAAGTGCCCAAGCCTTCCGCGTTTCTAAGTCTGTTTTATCGAGGATCAAATAAATGAGCCAAGGATCTCTACCTTCGGAATTCATAGCTTTTAAACCGCGAATAACCTCATCAGATTTGTCCGCTAACTGACGCAAATGTCCACTATCCGCGGAAAGCACCGTTGGCATTTTTAAAAAGCTTTCAATATACGCGTTAATAATACATAACGGCTTATTGTACCGACGTTCGAGCTTATCCCACGCTTGCTCATAGTTAGAGTCTGCAATTTCGATACCGTTTAATAATTTTGAGGCATCACCAATCAAAAATGATTTTAGATAACGCATTTTTTGGGCACCCGGAAGTTTTTCCTTGCAATCAACGCTTCCCAAGAACATGTCGCGAAATTCCGGCCATTCGCGATAGTCACCAGAAAACGGAGATATTTTAAATTTCGGAAGTTCGATTCCCGCGGAAGCCTTCGAAGGAACACCCACTGGGATTGGCGGTAGAAGGGTAGGTTGATTGTTCCGAATGGCTTTCATAAACGCACTTTTTGCCTCGATATATTTTGCTTCGGTTGTTTCAAAGTCAATTTCAGGGTCAACGTACCCCTCAACCTCCGCATATTGAAAAAGTTCGTTTTGATTCGCACAAAACCCCTTCCACGCTTCTTCCAAACGTTCTAACCGAGTTTTTAAACTATCGATGTCGGCATCGACCATTTCCAAAATATACGTATGTGCACGTGTTATAGCACCTTTTAAATGACCCCGAGATTGCTTCAACAAATTCATCTTAAATAATCAATAAATAAATCTAACACGATTTTATCATTCGATTCCTCTAACAGCAAAATTCTATTAAACAGCCTAGCA